>NW_017804109.1:253785-309692 GCF_001625305.1 Branchiostoma belcheri
GTGTGTGTGTGTGTGTGTGTGTGTGTGTGTGTGTATAGTGTGTGTGTGTGTGTGTGTGTGTGTGTGTGTGTGTGTGTGTGTAGTATCGTGAGTGTCAGTGGGCATTTGAATGCAGTCATACATCCCTTTAGTTGTGCCGATAAATTAACAAAATGAGAATAGATCTATGTACAAAAAAAGACTTAGATTTTCCTGGAGATTTAAACTTTCCGATTTTCTGTTTTGATATAATTACTGTTTTTTTTTTTCCTTTTTTTCTGTTTATGTTGTGATCTAACGACGGTTTTGTCATATTGCTATCAGCGGCGACGGAATAAATGGGTATATATACGTCAAACTACGCTTGTACTCACCTTTAATATCCATCAACACTGTCATCCACTCTCTTATAACACACGGGTCACCTATTTCTTCGAGCACTAACGTCCTTGATATAATTTTCAACATCACCTGCACACAACTTAATAAGTTCATATTAATGAAGAGTTTGAATACCTTTGTGTCAATGCACAATGGCACGATGTAGGAGTGAGTTGTTTCGAAAGCTTTCTAGTGGTTATGCCTCTAGTGATCATACCCACCGTGTGTGTGTCACATGTTTGTAATACTTGGTGTCAACGAGTTCAATCATTCTTGGAAAATATGTTTTCGAACTGTTAATCAGATATTTGACTGGATAACCTATTGTACAGTTGATTTATATTGATTTGATTGCTATGTGATTTTCAGTTCAGTTTACTAGTATGTTAGTCTTCTGTTAAGTCTGTCCTATTATTTTATCATATTCCGTTGTTGTACTTTGTATGTTTTAATTGGACTCCGGGAAGAATAGTGGAAAATGTATTCACTAAATGAAGATCTAAATAAACCAAACCAAAACTACTCCTCCATTGTAGGCATTCGCGGTAAACGGTGTCCTGAAGGTTCACCCCTTCAACAAAGAGAATGGAGAAGTCGTCGCCGATAACAACAAAGACAATGAGAAGAACGCTGAGAATGACGAGGACTTTGATGAGGACGTGGCTCAGGCCATGGCGGAGAGCGACGAGCGGGGACAGATGATCGCAGCCAAGATCGACCTGGTGTCCAAGATCTTCTTTCCCGCGACTTTCATCTTATTCAACATCATCTACTGGGCGGTGTATATGGGCAGTTACGAAGGAAAGGTGTAAAGTTGGGAATCATTTGCCCTGGCACATGCAGAATGTACATTTTGTACATTCAGGCAGAATCGTGAAACTATAACTGACATGGCAAGAGCTTGAATTATATCATTATGAAGGAAATGTGTAAAATTAATAAAGTTTGCCCATGTACATGAAGAATGTAGATTTGTACAGACAAAATCCTGAAACTATAATTGGCATGGCAAGAGCTTCGACTATATCTGTACTTAAGAAGAAAAGGTGTAAAATTTGCCCAAGATTCTGTACAGATAGAGTCCTGAAACTACATCATGTACATAAGTTTACATGACAAGAGCACCGAATCATAGCTAGACGAACAGTGTATATAATGTACCATGCATTTTCATAGGCTGGTATCCACATCTACTATTTGCTGGGACTTCGAAAGAGATTTGACAGTTAAAATACTAGTACTACTAGGTTTGGATACCAGGTTGTCGATGGCGTCTTGAGCAAAATATGCACTAAAGCCTGTTGATACACAGGCTGCACTTTGTGTTTTATCACTGTAATATATCGTGCTACTGTATACATGTACTGTACTTGTGCATAAGGAATAAAATATATGGTTGCATGAGAGCAGGCAAAGTTCACTGGGTAACAATTAAGTAAAAGCAACACATGGATAATGTCTTCACAGCAATAACATTACTGGATTTGTGGGAGTAGGATATCGATGTGACACGATTTTGCTACTGCTATATAGAGTCAGAATCTTCAGTATTCATATCTTCATAGTCACTGGAGAGTGTAAATGCGTATATAGATATCATGGTCTCTCAAGAGTCAATGGATGGAGAGCTCTATAGCTACTGGAATTGGTCCAAATCTAATAAAATTGATTGAAAATCACTGTAAAAAGTGTCGACTAGTGTGTCTATAGTTCCAATTCGTTTAGGCTGTAACAGAGTTATATAGTAATGGAGCTTTATTTTTACATTTATCTTCCCTTTTTACTTTGACGAATTCGATTTAATTAAATTGTGATTGCTAACTTGTTAGTAACTTTATTGCAACATAATTTATGTGGTGGATGTCATATCCTTTCCTGTTCCCTTCCGGATAAAAAAGCACGTCGGCACTAGCTAGAACAGCGATATATTGTCTAACTTGTCTATGATGACGATACGTATGATATAATTATCATACTAATAGTGCCTTAGTTGCATTTCGGCCAGTAAGACAACATTGAGTCCAAAAAGTGCAATAACACCCCTGCGTGCCAGAATGGTCTCGCCCGAATCTAATTCGACCGTCGCGGTGCATCACGGGAAGGCTTGCTTTTTTTGAACGGCCAAAAAAATGGCGGGCGGTCGCGATGTTTTCGAGGTAGGTGCACTTGATTTATCTGGTTTAATCACGTTATTCCAGCCTCTGCCGTGACATGATTAGGTTTAAGACACGCACAGAATTTAGGGGCAGGTTTCTATGTGCCCTAACTTTGATGACGTGCCCTCACAAATCGTATATTTACACGGTTGCGTCTTAGGTTAGTGTCTTGGTCGTCAAGCGATGATCGTCGTAAAAATTTATCTGTTCAAAAATGCACCATAATTTGTAAGAAGCAAAAAGCAGTATCGTGAAGTTGACGTAGAAATACACACACTGGATTGACGTGTTTGCCAAGATATAACAACCTTTGTTATGAAGTGGGGGACATAAACTATTTGTCCTTGGAAGTTGGATGTGTGTTTGTGTTGTGAGCCTTGTGGCGGCCGGCTGGGTGATGACGCGCTTCTGTCCTTGACCGAGATGTCGGTACAAGATCGTTACCGCCCCAGGACAAAAGGCTACAGATGCAGCCTTCCGGGGTTCTGTTATCACCCAAATTTTGTGTATAGTATCAAGGTATAGTCCTAGAGTCATATCATTGTCTGCCAATCACAATCAAGCAAAGGCAATAAAAGATTCTTGGTTAATGGTTTTGGACTGAGTGAGAGCCACCCACCAAATATTTCCAAATTTTGACATTCTTCAATATTGCAGGACACTGCAAAAAAGTATTTCCACTTATACTAAACAAGGGCTCGAACATTTGACCAACTTGTCCAGGTGGAGGGAATCCTTGACCAGTGTACACGGCGCGGCAGGTCATTGAAGTATTCAATGAATAAAAAAGTGCTCTAACAAACTGTTAACAAACAAACCGACTTCTCCAGGTGGAGGGAATCCTTGACCAGCGCACGCGGCGGGGCAGACCTGAGTACCTGATCAGGTGGGCGGGGTTTGACGAGGATGAGGATACCTGGGAGCCGGAGAAGAACCTGGTCGGCTGTGAGGAGATCCTGGAGGAGTGGAAGAGGAGATGGCTCGCCGCACAAACCCCAAGGGTAGCCTCACGTTTTATTTGTAAATCATACAAGCTATTGACTAACAGTAACACTAACAGTAACAGTTGGGAGCGTGCTGCTAAACACCCCATGGCCCATGTAAAATAACTTCAATGTACCAGAGATTCTGGAGGAGTGGAAGAGGAGATGGCTCGCCGCACAAACCCCAAGGGTAGCCTCACGTTTTATTCGTTTCTAGGACAGTAGGACTAGTAGGAGTTTATTAATCTGGACAGAGAGACTGAGAGAGTCCAAACTACCCAAGAAGATGTAACATTAAGTTAACGATTAACTTGGGAGCAATAAAATCTGGTTTATGTGGACGGGTAGTCACTATAGACAGGATTTTTCAATGAGAAAAATAACCCCGGTATGATGTACAGTATCTAACTTCTAAGATAAGACACCACCAAAAAGTGGTCAGGTTGGCTAGGTGTTTTTGGTCAACTCAAGTAGATTTTACTGAGG
This sequence comes from Branchiostoma belcheri, assembly GCF_001625305.1. Lineage (NCBI taxonomy): Eukaryota > Metazoa > Chordata > Leptocardii > Amphioxiformes > Branchiostomatidae > Branchiostoma > Branchiostoma belcheri. The sequence continues at coordinate 257,771 of NW_017804109.1, forward strand.
TGATAAATCACAGCTTACACACTTTCCTATAAAGAATCTTGTGCTGATTCACTGCTTGTGCCTTTGGTAATCCTTTCCCTTACAATATGTACATATGAATTCCTAACATTGTTAGTAACAATATATATTTATAACAACATCCTTCATGTCCTTATTCCTATTTCCCAGAGATCAAAGATCCTGAAGCCCATCTTCAAGCCCCCTCCCACACCTCCGTCCACTCGAAAGCGGGCAGTGAAGAAGGTGGAAGAAAAAGCAGAGACCAAGACAGGGACTCCAAGGGGAAGACCCAGGAAGGCAGCTGCACCCACACCGAAAACTAAAGTACCAGTAAGTTTCATTAGGGATTCATCCTTAAGTTTTAAGGCAGATATTCCTCATCAGTGGTTAAAATACTTTTTTTTTTCAGTTATCTGCAATATTGTGGAATATTCAAAATTTTGTTCTGCAATTTGGAAATACTTTCTGCAAATGCACAAGCCTCAATACTACAACCTTCCCAAACCAATAATGCCTTTTTTTACATCAATTCATATATAGCTTTGTAAATCTGTAGCATTATTGGAATTCTTTTAAGTTTAATCTATCACTCTTTTTAGTTTCAGACTTTATAGATCCTTCTCCACCGAAAATTTATATTTTCATATTGCACATTTGTACCTTTACTAGTAACTGTTGATGATGTCTACTCTAAGCAACATTTTTCATGCAAATTTACAGACTTGTGTTTTCAGCTGTCTGTTGGTAGTGTGGTAAAAGTAAACCTTTAAATTTCTTTGCCACGTTCAACTCATATGAATTGTACGCAACTTACATTTCCAACCCATAAGGTCATCACCGTGAGTGAAAGTGAAGAGGAGACATCAGTAGTGGTGAAAGTGGCTCAGATTACAGCCAGTAACTCTGCAGCTCATGCAGAGAAAAAGGAAGAAGTTGCGAAAGTTGCTGAAAACAGTGGGCAGAAACCTGTGTCCACACATGTGGGAAAACAACTGCTCAACTTCCAGAAAGTCGCAGCCCAAGAACAGGAGATAGCTAAGAAGGTTCCTGCCTATATCATGTTGTCGGCACTTCTGATGAAAGAATGCACCCCAACAATGGTCAAGACTAACTCACTTAGTAACTGCATGTGTAGCATGCAAGACACAATCCATTAAAAGCATGCAGCACATTAATTAGCACAATCACAATCTTAAAAATTCAACTAAGCAATGGTGGGAGAAAGGGTTCATTTTGCATGTTGAATGTCAACTGAATCTACGGGAAAATGCATGACCTAAAACATAAAAATGCCTTGTTTTCAGGAGACCTGCATGCACTGCCTAGACAAAAGGAATCATTCTCCATTCTTGAAGTCAATGCTTCAAAGAAATTTCTGACCCTCTATGCCTTGTTGTTGTTGTTTTCCTAATACTAATAGGTTACGCCGAGCAGAAAAACCCACATCGTGACTGTGACAGAGTCTGACCAGGAGTCTGACCAGGAGTTGAGGCGGTCAGCGCTGCGGTCCCGAGGACTGACCAGACAGGTGTTCTCCGCGGCCAGCACGGCCAGCTCCGTCACCACCAGGCAGGAGAGTTCGGAGGTCGCTACCATGACGACGAGGTCGGCGGCTGTGAAGCAGGAGACCCACGTGGAGACGCCGGTGTCGTCCAGGCTGACCAGGGCGTCTCTCAACTCCGTACGGGACGGCAAGGTCGGGGTGAGTCATGTTTGTGGGAGGTTTGGTTATCACATGTGTAGTAGTAATCTGTATTTGTGTGTACATCTGTATGGTTGTGTGGTTGAGGACATTATTTAGAACTGGACCATTCCCAGTCTGTACAAGTATACAGTAATACTACTAGTACAGTATTTTCTCACTACTACTAGTACTAGTACAGAATTTTCTCAAAGGAAGATAGAGCCCTACATATGCAAGACTTAGTGTTCTTTTGCAAGTTTTCAACTTTCGGTGAATCAGTGCCAAATGTATCTTGTAACAGTTGTACACTTGGGTTCAATGCTTCTCTGCCTTGCTTGCCAAATGTAGTTCACAGTTGTGTTGAATGCTGAAAACTTCATTTTACAATTTTGTCAAAGACGTTTTAAACTTTAACAGTCTAAGTTTCACATGTTCTATCCCTTGCCCTCCCCAGCTGTTTTCGGGAGCCAGGTCCAGAGTTGCAGTGAGGATGGGGAAAGTGCGCAGGCTGCTGACCTGTCACAACTTCCTCAACCTGGTGTTTGTGGTCTGCATGGGAGCCGTCTTCTACACACTGTTCTTCCTCAAGAAGTAGCCGTGGACTTACATGTACTGTAGCTGTGGACAGGTGTTTGTTAGGCCTAGGAAAGAAATAGTGTGTTTCCTGTTTCCCAACCAACTCTAGAAAAAAACTGCCAACCCTAGCCTTTTTGTGTGGATCCCTGCAGAGGACATAGATTCTAGAAATAAGAAAGAAAGAAATTTAATACCTACCTACGGACCCTAATTTTTTTCAGAACTGAAACAGGAAACAACATTTTTTCCTAGGCCCTAGAGTATATATAAGGGTTTACATATTTTAATCTGAAGAAACTTAATAAAAGGATTTTCAGGTGCTAAATTTTGAGATGATTTTCCAGGTGCAGTCTACTGTCTTTAGTGTCAACTGGTGTTCAGGTACAGGCGCACCAAATGTTCAGGTTTGGAACTTTAGCTACTTGATTTTACAGGTATAAGGTACAGAGCCCTAGTACCAACTGATTTTAGCTATCCTAAATCTGTTTTGATTGTGCCTCTAAATTCTAAGGGTAACTAACATGTACAACATTCCCCTCATAATCAACTTCTGTCAGGTTTTTGAGGTGGGAAAGTTTCATGAGACAAAATGAAGGTTCCATGTGTCAGTGTCTTGCCTTCTTCTTGTACGTTTGTAAATTTTTTTTCTTACATCAAAGTAGATCTTGTCTTTCAACAGAACGTACTTGCCATATTGGTGTTTGAGGTTTTATTGTATTCTTTCTTTAAATTCTCTATTGGCTTATTGTTCAAGCAAGTGTTCATTGCAGTCAAAGCCTTTTCTATGAAATTGCCAGGATCATTTGTGTAAAAGAGCATTGTGTACATTCAGCCAGCAGTGGTGGTTGTAATGACTACACATGATATGGTATTTCTTTAACACTACCTCACTATGTACATTGTAGCAGCTGGAACATCTCTACCAATGTAGTAGTCATCACAGTAGTCCTAGTTCTTCATTAGCACCTTTATTGAAATGAAGATATGTAGACATGATCATTTATCTAAAGTGCCTTTGTACTTAATGATACGTCACATTATGATCATATACACATAGCCAGATGTGGTTGTCCCATCAACTCTCAGTTTTAAGAGCTATATTGTCTCAATGGTGAGTGAAAATTTGGACTCTTATCCCCTCCCCTCTTTATAGTGAAAATCAAGTTATGAAAAATAAATTCCAAGGGATTTTCTTTTAAAAAATAGGTTATAATGGCATTATGCACATGTAACTAATTGATTGGCATTTTAGAAAAGTTGATTCTTGAGGGTGAAATTAAAGTCGGACAAGTTAAACTAAAGTTGACAATATTAGTGGTCGATCTAAATTTGCTAGAATCTGCACTATAAGAGGGTGCAGTGTGTCTGTCCCTGCTTGGAAAAAAGGAAACTGGTACAGACTGTATTGGGGACATAGAAATATGTATGTTGCATACATATAAATCGATAATGGTGATGTACAAAAATGACATACAGCAGAATCATAATGTTTTGAGATGAAAAAAAAAATGGTAGTTGTAGAATATCATGTAACACATGATTGGACTGCATACATTGTATGAAAGAAACCAAATTTGACATTAGACATGTACATGTATTTCTGTGATGCTCCTGTATGCTGTATGAAGTAGATAGACATTGTACTACATGTACAACAGCTTGGTGTATTTATTGTCAATGTGTTGACATTTTTCTTCCAATGTTGTCGGTTTTCGACCAAGGAAAACTTCCAGGGACCAAAGAGTTAGAACTAGAGAAGAGTCAGAAGACTATGGTGTTGTGTGTGTGTTTGGGTATATTAGGAAAAGATATGTAGGGCTCATCAAAGTAAAATACCCATGTAAATAAGTGCATACTTTTGTATTGGTTTTAATGAGGTGTTAGAGCTACGTTTTTTATTTTTAGTAATTATTGTAGTTATATGTTAGATCGAATCTGTTTGAACAATTGTTTTATCATTATATATATCGCTGAGATCCTTTTGATTTTTTTTTTGCAAATTATTTTATAAGCTTTTGTGCAATGATTACAGCAAACCTTCTGGAATAAGGAAAGCTTAGCATTTTTCTGTGATTAGAGCAACTTAGACCATAATATCTGAACTGCTTGTAGATGTGTTCCTGTACAGTATTTTATGATTTTATGTGTTGCAGCAGTTGAGATGCTGGCAGCTCTAGCTTTGTAGAGGGTTGGCCTCTGAGTAGTTTGTTTTAAATACATCTGTGTTGATTGTACTTGTCTGACATTACAGTATTTTGATTTTGAAATATTTGTGGTTTTTCACTCATGGGTTAGGGGTGTTCTGTTACCATGTAGATGGAACTGAAAGCGGAAGTCCTGTGTTTTAGGAGAAACACAAATTGAGTAGTTTAAGGAACCCAGTTCAACCCACCACACATATTGTTTGATAGGAGTCCTTTCTGGTGTGACTGGATTAAAGCTACAAAAAGTCCTGAAAGTGTGTAATATAATCTGTGGCTGGTGAAGCCTTTATTGCAACATGAGGTAGTGACAAAAAATAACAACATTCACCCTTTCTGACACAAGTTCTCAATTCATGAATTGTTCATTGTTAGATCTTCCCCCGATATTACATCTGTGAGTTACATATACAGTCATCTTCACCACATGTCAGTGCTAGTCTGACTAAATTGCACTCCTTCCTGAGGGTTGCTGCAGTGAGGGTCAGTACCAGGCCTTCAAGTACCAGAGTTATCAACCAAGGATTGAGGTGTTCAAGAATTCATTCTTTCCTAGAACTATTGCAGAGTGGAACTCACTGTCACCAAGTACAGTAGGGGCATTGTCATTAGATAGCTTTAAACAAAGTCTAGAGCTAGAAGTCCAAGGGTTAGGTGTAACAAGTCGATCGGTGTAATATAGCCAGCTGCCGCCGCGCCGCGTGCCTGCAAAGCTGGTGTGTTACACCGAAAGGCGGTTATACCGGCTATACAGATACAGATACAGTAACCCCTGGCAGCAAAAGTTTGTGTTAACACAGGCTCATGTCAGTGCTTGGGCCATGGTGGGCCATCAATGTCTTCCACACTATCTTGTACAATGTGCAACATCTGTTATCTAAGTGGAAAGGAGAAGAGTCTGTTTCCACTTCTGCACTTGATCTCCTGTGCCAGAAATCCTGCCAGGGAGGGGAACTCCTCCTGGGCTTCTGCTAGGCTAGCCTGGAAAGATAAAGACATGTAGTCTTAATTACTTAGTACTCATAAATTGAGTGCAGGACTTTTTCATGCAATGCCTGAGTGATGCTGCACTACCTTGTCAATTGAGTTCAGATAATTATCTTTTTAATTGAGTTTCACATTCAGTTGCATCCCAGCCCTGGTTTTCTAAATTGCTAAGACTACTTGCCACATATAATCTGGACTCGGATGAAATTCTACTGTAGGCCTTCAGTGAAACCCTGCAGATAGCATAACATGTCTATAACACTGAAAACATCTAACCTGCAGTTTGTGGTTGAACTGCTGGGTGTCCTCGTGAGCATTCCCAACACACCATCCTACAGTCATGTGGAAAGAAGGATTCTGGAATAGAAGTAATAAACAAGTCAACACATTCAATTCAAATCCTGGTTAACTGATGGAGGTTTGCATACATGTATGTCCAAGTTCTTTGACATTAGAACTCTCCTGGCCATGGTATAGGCCAAGACTAGAATTGAACTTTTAACAGCCTAACTGGTCTCCCATGAAGGGACCTATTATAGCAAAGACCGGTACATTGTATAACAAAGGCTATGACAAGGCCCAAACTCACCTGGTAATATTTCTGCAGCCTGAATTCTCCCAGACACCTGTCAACACCTGCTACCAGCTGCAACAGGTGGTTATGGCCACCTGTGACCTCGAGGCCCAGGAATGACCTGCCAAGGTGCAAGAAGTACAGAATTAAGTTCACACCTGTGATCTGAACAAGTGGTACATTAGGGTTTCTGTTTTCACAACCAGTATAGACTCTCACCTGCTTATGTTTTTATGTTTATTACATGCCCTCCTCAGGGACTCTGACTGGAGTACTGCGTCTGTCTGCTTGTGTAAAAAGAAACCCTAATATCCTTGTTTTTACCAATTTATCGTTCAAAATTGCTGTTCAATGCAGTAAAAAATAGCTCCATGCAGAGACAACTGTAGAAGCAAGTGAAAGTGTTATTATAAATGAAATTATGTATCATCAGCATTTGACCTGATAGGAAAACCTACCTTGTTTTTTCATCGTTTGTGTACAGTTTAGCTCCTTGGAATGTGCAGAAGAATCTGAAAAAAAGAAAACAAATTCAACACTTAGACAACAGGTATGCCAGGGCAGCTAGTTACTTTACATTGAACAGCTTGTCGCACCTAATTGCACATTTATGTCCAGCTCTAGGCATTCTTGAAAGGTATGAAGACTTAGTGATTACTAGTACATGTATATTTATTTAATTTATTAAAGACACCTGGGTAGCTCCTTCAGCCAAAAGCTGATTTCCAAGGAGGCCCAGGGGGGGGGGTTTCCATAAATAAAAGAGTAATAGATTATACAAAGTACATAACAAAAAATGTAAATGAAATCAGTATAACTGGAAGTTATACATAAATAAATGAATAATACGAAGTTCAACATGAACTGAGGGAATTTACAAGAAAACATAACTTCAAATCATAATCATAATCAACATAAATCGATTGTATGACCGTAACTTGTTAGATTTGACCTGTTGCCGTACCTCTTGGTGTGTCTGAGTGTTTCCCTGAGTTCGTCTATGAAGGGCTGTATCCAGTGGTAGGTGAGGGGCACAGTTCTGGACAGACTGATGTGGTACTCCCCAGCCTGCTGCAGCTGAACCTCTGACTCCACACACCCCAGCAGGTGTCGTACTCCATCTGTAAACTCTGAGTCTGGCTCAACTGGGGGCAAGAAGAACAAAAAAGTTTCCCATTCAGCTGGATATTTGAGCTGACTATAGCCTGGGTACCAAACCTTTGGTTGGCTTGGTGGTAATTTTTCGGCCCCGGCCTTTACCAAGCAAAGGCGAGTTATAGTACTTATACCACACGTACGGACCTATCTCCAGCTGGTTTCCCTGTATCCGCTGATTCTCCGTATAATGCTTTGTCTTCTGTTACCGCCGACCCAAAGTGAGCGAAGAAACCTAAAACTCCCCCGAAACGCGGTAATTGAGGCCTGGTTGGCGGCCCCAAATGCTCTCTGCACCAAAGGGATAGTGCTTAGCTCACGGTGGTCTGGTTACCAGGCTAAACTGACTACTGCATACCCGTGATAGTGACCCCCACAGCAATATAATCTAATAATAAATATCTGCATCTGTATAGTATATATGTATCATCTTCATCGCCAGTGCACAATTTAGTACAGAACACACCACTGCTGTCTAGTGAACTGATATCATACAATTTATCCTGCAAGAGCATTATCTCTGTTGTAACACAGGCTACTAGAACTAGAAGCCATCTGGAATCCCTTGACAAATCTACAATCAAAATGTAAAAAAATTGCACTATATTGTTGAGGTCTTATTGCACTTAGACCATCAACAACTTACAACAATGCCAACTTTTACTAGTATACTCACAGGACACATACACATGAGTAGCCCAGTTGCCGGCAATGTGTGGGAATGAGCGAATCCTTCCTCCATGCTCCTCCGGGTTGTCTTTTCCTCCCTCCATCCCCCGTTTGTCAGAAAACATCTGTAGGATGTCTGCTGGCACAGATGGGAGGGTCCTACAGGGAGAAAAATTCAACATCTTGTCCTAATTGTTTAACAGTTGATATTTCCAGTGTAGTGGTTATCTGGGGACTATAAGACCTTACAGCTATCTGATGATTTCTTGAAAAACAAGATGACATATTTTCATACTACATGTACATGATGTCAAGCATTAGCAGCCTTTCTTACACACATATCTATGGGTTAGTGGCAACAAGAGGAAAGCTTTGGCTTTTTGGCCATGCAATTTGAAAGAACATAATGTTGTCAAATTATTGAACATATAATAACGTTAGTTAAATGTATTGATCTTCAAGTTATCGACTTATAATTATCAACGTGATTTCCAAATGAAATCTGGTGCAGCTACCTCTTCTCCAGATCTTGTGTGCGAGTCCTTTTTGTATCTTTATCTTCCTCATCATGATCATCCAGCTTCCTCTTACAGTTCTGTACTGTCACAACATTCTTGTGTTCTTGTTGGTGTAGTTTTGAACCCGGAAGTTTGTCAGCAGTCGCTAAATGTTGTTGTTGCAGGCCTCTGGACGGGCTGGGTCCTTCCTCCTCACTAGAACTCTCGTAACACGCCAGAGCTCCAAGTCCTGAAGACTTTCCAGCCATCCTGAACCTTGCAGACAACCCAGGAATCTAACTACAAGCGTAAAAGTACAGTTTCAGTTTTCCGAAGGATTATTTTCCCATAGGCGCAGCCATGTTGGATTATGGTGCATTGTGGGATATCCTGGGCATGCGCAGTTGAGTTTGAGTTTGGCGCACGTTTTGACCGGTTGCTGACAGCGAGTGCGCAGGCGTGTGGCAGGTAAAATTGTACCTTTTCATGATCTTCTCACTGAAATACGATGATGGGGGCGTAGAGAAAATTGTGTTTAAGTTACAGGACTTCATATTTGTCGTGGAAACTGGAATCATAAAAAGTAGTAGACGTGGGGAGGGGGGCGATACTAGTTCTGTTTTCACCAAAATATGAAATTTTATTACGTTACAACTCAGAAGTCGTGTGGCCCATACGTATCTTTCCACATGAGTCAGAACACCATAAATGTATAAGAAGATGAAAATACGAAATTTGTCTTTAATAGGCAAAGCTGAAACGCAAAAACGTACATGTCAATACATATGTGTGCCTGTGAATAGTGAAAAAATTATTATTTGCAGGCTATGAGCTATAACCGGTGACCACCATGGCTACAGACATGTATATGGAGGGTTTCCGCGATATGTTTATTATTTATTGTTTATTTCCCAGACAGACTGTGATCACCATGGCAACAGACATGGATACGGAGGGTTTCGGCGACCTCCTTCAGCGTGCGGAGCAGCTGACTGCAGACATGGACAGTGGCGTGGAGCTGCCTCGCGTGGAGCGGAACCTGCAGCAGATCCTGGACGCAGGCGAGAGGCTGTGGTCACGGACAGCTCAGGCCGCCGCTCAGGACCAGACTGACGCTCGGGCGTAAGTATCTTAATCATCAACACTTAACACTTAACAGTAGGCGAGAGGCTGTGGTCACGGACAGCTCAGGCCGCAGCACAGGAACAGACTGATGCACGGGCGTAAGTCAGTTTGCTTCCCTTCCAAGTTCCCACTAGATGGGAATTGCTGCGCAGCAACTGTATAGATTTAAGGCAGCCAAACCTAGCCTAGTAAAAAATGAAAGGAATTTTGTGAGTGTCAAATCTTTGCTTGCTTGTTGGTCACTCAGCCTCAAGGTGTTTATAATGACATAATGCCTGATCAATGGCAGCTCAATACATGGATTAAAAAAAAAACTATGGTCATGCACTGAGGGGTATACAGGCTTAGTCAGTGGGAAATAGAACCAGTCAGTACCCTGACTGAGGGTGGTGACAGAAGGACCACTAGAACATTTGCAGGTGATTCTTGTAAAGAACCTTCATTTTTTCATTTCAGGTCCATCCTTCTAGGTGCCAAGGGCTTCGATGTCCCTCGAATCTCACAAAGACTGGAGACCCTGAGTGCAGCCAAAACATTCGAGCCCCTGGAACCAGTCAGGGATACAGACATACAGGTACATGTGACATCCAGCTTCACCTGCCAGTATAATTATAGTAGATCTGTAAGGCTCTTTTTTTGCCAAAATTACTGTTCATTCTAGCCATGTGTGTTCAAAAGGACTGATGTGGTACAGGTACAGGTACATATGGGCTCGTCAAAGTGACTGGTGAAGAAGAAATCAGGCATTATCTCTTCTATGTATCTACTTGTACCACCACCCAGCACCCAAGCTAGCTGACTTGGGAGAGTTAGAAATGTATTTAAAGATTGTGTGAAAGTGTACTTTGATACCCTGGTGAAGCAGTACTTAGTGATGTAGTAAATAGATAAGAGCTTAACAAAGAAGACCTGAGACCAGTTACTGTTGCTTATCGATCAAGAACATGTGTATGTGTACATGTATGTGTACATGTATGTGTATGTGTATGTGTACAGAACATTTTGTATTATGTGTATTGTTCAATCCTAACACTAAGGACTTGAGGAAGCAAAGTTCAGATATGGCTCAAAAATAGTATGCTAGTTTGATGTTGCTGCTTAAACATGTGTGTGTACCATACAGGGGTTCTTACGGAATGAGCGGGAAAACGCCCTGCTGGCAGCTATCGAAGAGTCCAGAAGAAATGTATGTATCCACTTACTTTGGTACTCAAAAGAACCTTAATGCCCTGTGATGAAACTATTCACGTTCTTAACGTCTGATTTTCTTCCCTTTCCTTTCATATACATTTTGTATTACCACTAAGGTTTTCTTTTTATTCATCAATGCACAACAAAACAGTAACAAGGACAGTGTGGCACTGCACTCTTGAAGTTTATATCTTATTTTAGCAGTGCCATACAACAAAATACAATTAACATATAAACTGGTAACACATGCATGTACCACTAAGGTTTACGTCTAGTTACACAATGCCTGTATTTTTCCTCCGCAGACATTTGAGTCCGTAGAGCGTCACCACTGGGAGTTCATGCAGCAGGAGTGGGAGGTGGAGAAACAAAAGATCCTGAACGCTCTCATCAGTGCAGGGGAGGAGGCATTCGACTTCACACAGGACACAGGAGAGGTCAGGGAACTTCAGGGGATAATTTGGTCAGACTGAAGCTACTGTAAATTGTGAAACAACCTGTCACACTGCAAACGTGTGCTCTTTCTTTAATTTTTTTAAAACCATAAAGTGAGGAGTAACAATTCTCCATTTGTCATGCTTCAAATGTGTCGGTGGTACATGTATGGTAGACAAGAGTAATGCTGTAATGCTGACACTACATGTACACCTTTTTGGTTGTGTTATCTGATACTCAACATTTGGATAAAATACAGGGTGTGACAGTGCTAGAGTGGAGCACCAAATTAATAGTCCCAAGGAACAAGTCTCAAAGAGTCTCCTTAAAAATGATTGTTAAGTCTTGTTGGGACTGATTAGGAAATTATGTCTTATTCTTAGGTTCCTGGTCAGCTGGGTGATACCACTGTGGGCACGGGGAGGAGCAACATGGATAACATGGAGATGTCCTATGCTAGACAGGTCAGTATGGCAGGGATAAAATATTTACAAATGCCATGAACTTTCTATAGAAACTTTTGTATTGGGTATTGGGAAGCCAGATGATGTTGGTGATCCACACATGTTCTACAGCTCAGTGTAGTCTTGCTTCGTTTTGTTCTGCTGTGTCTTCTTCCCTGCAAACAGCTTAAAGCTCTTGGGTTTTCTTTGCAGATGAGCAGACTTATTTTGATGTGTATCTTGTGTTTTCTGTGTGTTTCAGGTGTTTGTGTACAATGATGCAGTAGTCCAGGGAGCTGTCAAACCAAGTCTAGCTGACCTGTTTACACAAGTGGCAGACAAGGTGGACGACAAGGTAGAGTTCACAGGGACTGAAGTTTGTTGTAGGGGGTAAAGGAATTTAAAGTGTTTGCCGTGTTTTGATAATTGTACAGTAGACATACAGAGTGTATTTCTAAACATATGTTAGTGATGTGATGATTTCTCTTATAGAGACGTCACTATAGAAACAGCAAACATAAAACCTCTGCAAATAAGTTTTAGTTGCTACATGGAGACACAAAGAAGTACTGTATTATTATTATTGCAAAATACATCACAAACATTTGGTAAAAGGCACACACTGACCTACATAAAAAAAACACAATACATTTTTTTACCTACACACAAAACATAATAGTCAATTTTGTCCCCTGTACAGAACATCCTGGACCTGTGGCAGATGGTACAAGTTGTGACTGATGTTCCCCTGGTCCAGGCTCAGTCTCCCATGGAGGCCAGGAGGTCCTCACAGCTGCAGAGGGCCTTCATAGGGAAGGCCAGGCACTTCCTCGAACAGAGGTACATACATGGTAGTAAGCAGAGCTTTTTTCTGTGATCTTTGTTTGAGGATGCAAAGCTTAAGACATGAGCACTGACCTGGAAATTTTGATTTAAAAATGCTGTCTCCTGCAAATTTCAATTGGCTTCATCTGAATTAAAAAAATGTCTTGTGTCTAACTAAGGATGGAAGGAAGGAATGCTGGAGAGAGCCCAGAAATTATTGTGTGTTCAATTTATCCAGTTTACTTTCTACTCAATTGTTGAAATCGCCTCTTGTAAATCGTCAATATGAAGGAAACACAAAAATGAGAAACATATTGCTGCCCCAGACCATTAAAAATGTGGACCATTAATACTGGTCTTTTATAATGAAGCCCCATAAGAGTTTTGTTCAGGAATGTCCAGTAAGTGGGAAGTAAAGACAAAAAAGAGAAGCTTTCAAATCATTACTTTGCTGGCCCATATGGTCTTTTTAAAACCATGATCTCTGTTGAAGTGCCCTTCCCAACTATCTCTGTTTTGTCCAGGTATGTGCAGTAAGTGTGAAGTAGAGACAAAAAGAGAAGCTTTCAAATCATTACTTTGCTGGCCCAGTTGTTTTTTTAAACCATGATCTCTGTTGAAGTGCCCTTCCCAATTTTGTCTGTTTTTGTCCAGGTATGTGCAGTAAGTGGGAAGTAGAGACAAAAAGAGAAGCTTTCAAATCATTACTTTGCTGGCCCAGTTGTTTTTTTTAAACCAGGATCTATGTGCCCAATTTTGTCTGTTTTTGTCCAGGTATGTGCAGTTCATCACCACCACCATCTATGACAACCTACAGCAGGCTCAGCTGGGAGGCATCCCGGGGACCTACAACAGGGTCAGGTCCTTCCTCAACATCAGGCTACCTGCTGTCATGGCAGGACTGGAGGTAACACTACAGATCATCGTGTGGCTCTCTGTAACAAAACTACTGTTTACAAGTTGAATAAAAAAAGAAATGACAATTGAGTGAGTGAGTGAGTGAGTGAGTGAGTGAGTGAGTGAGTGAGTGTGTGAGTGAGTGTGTGAGTGAGTGAGTGAGTGAGTGAGTGTGTGAGTGAGTGAGAATGAGAGTGAGTGAGTGAGTGAGAGTGTGAGTGAGTGAGTGTGAGAGTGAGTGTGAGAGTGAGTGAGTGAGTAATGATAATGTTCTCTCCTCGAGCAGCAGGAAAGTCAATGCTTGCTGTTGTTAATTTTTATCCCTCTGTGTTGTGTGTTGCTTTAAGCTGTGTTTTACATTTGTAGGATGGAGAGGTAGATGGCCACCCCGTGTGGGCCATGGTGTAATTCTGTCTGCACTGTGGGATTAGGGGTAGGGCTAGGGTTAGGGTTAGCTGTTATTTCCAGCCCTGTGACCATGCTTGTGTTGTGTTGTGTTGTGTTGTGTTGTGTTGTGTTGTGTTGTGTTATGTTGTGTGTAGGATGGAGAGGTAGATGGACATCCCGTGTGGGCCATGGTGTACTACTGTCTGTGCTGTGGGGTTTAGGGTTAGGGTTAGGGTTAGGGTTAGCTGTTATTTCCAGCGCTGTGACCATGCTTGTTGTGTTGTGTTGTATTGTGTTGTGTGTAGGATGGAAAGGTGGATGGGCACCCTGTGTGGGCCATGGTGTACTACTGCCTGCGCTGTACTAGGGTTAGGGTTAGGGTCAGGATTGGGTTTAGGGTAAGGGTTAGCTGTTACCAGCCCTGTAACCATGCTTGTGTTGCGTTATGTTCTATGTAGGATGGAGAGGTGGATGGACACCCAGTGTGGGCCATCATGTACTACTGCCTGCACTGTGGGCCTAGGGTTAGGGTTAGGGTCAGGATTAGGTTTAGGGTTAGGGTTAGCTGTTACCAGCCCTGTAACCATGCCTGTTCTGTTGTCCCCAGGATGGAGAGGTGGATGGACACCCTGTGTGGGCTATGGTGTACTACTGCCTGTGCTGTAGGGTAGGGTTAGGGTTAGGGTTAGCTGTTATTTCCAGCGCTGTGACCATGCTTGTTGTGTTGTACCCAGGATGGTGAGGTGGTTGGGCATCCCGTGTGGGCCATGGTGTACTACCGTCTGTGCTGTGGGGTTTAGGGTTAGGGTTAGGGTTAGCTGTTATTTCCAGCCCTGTAACCATGCTTGTGTTGCGTTATGTTCTATGTAGGATGGAGAGGTGGATGGTCATCCCGTGTGGGCCATGGTGTACTACTGTCTACGCTTTGGGGGCGTAGGGTTAGGGTTAGGGTTAGGGTCAGGGTTAGGTTTAGGGTTAGGGTTAGCTGTTATTTTCAGCCCTGTAACCATGCTTGTGTTGCGTTATGTTCTATGTAGGATGGAGAGGTAGATAGGCACCCGTGTGGGCTATGGTGTACTACTGCCTGCGCTGTACTAGGGTTAGGGTTAGGGTTAGCTGTTATTTCCAGCCCTGTAACCATGCTTGTGTTGCGTTATGTTCTATGTAGGATGGAGAGGTGGATGAGCACCCCGTGTGGGCCATGGTGTACTACTGTCTGTGCTGTAGGGTAGGGTTAGGGTTACTGTCTGTGCTGTGGGGTTTAGGGTTAGGGTTAGGGTTAGCTGTTACCAGCCCTGTAACCATGCTTGTGTTGCGTTATGTTCTATGTAGGATGGAGAGGTGGATGGACATCCCGTGTGGGCTATGGTGTACTACTGCCTGCACTGTGGGCCTAGGGTTAGGGTTAGGGTCAGGATTAGGTTTAGGGGAAGGGTTAGCTGTTACCAGCCCTGTAACCATGCTTGTGTTGCGTTATGTTCTATGTAGGATGGAGAGGTGGATGGACATCCCGTGTGGGCCATGGTGTACTATTGCCTGTGCTGTGGGGTTTAGGGTTAGGGTTAGCTGTTACCAGCCCTGTTCTGTTGTACCCAGGATGGAGAGGTAGATGGGCACCCTGTGTGGGCCATGGTGTACTACTGCCTGCACTGTGGGGTAGGGTAGGGTTAGGGTCAGGGTCAGGGTCAGGGTTAGCTGCTATCTCCGGCCCTGTAACCATGCTTGTGTTGCGTTATGTTCTATGTAGGATGGAGAGGTGGATGGTCACCCCGTGTGGGCCATGGTGTACTACTGCCTGCACTGTGGGATTAGGGGTTAGGGTTAGGGTCAGGGTTAGGTTTAGGGCTAGGGTTAGCTGTTATTTCCAGCCCTGTAACCATGCTTGTGTTGCGTTATGTTCTATGTAGGATGGCGAGGTGGATGGTCATCCCGTGTGGGCTATGGTGTACTACTGTCTGCGTTGTGGGGACCTGGAGGCAGCTGCAGAAGTCGTAGACAACTGGTCTGTATCTGTCAGGAAATCATTCCATCAATCTTCTATAAACAGTAAAAGAAAGTCTCTCACTCTCTCGCTATCAGGTTTATCATCAGTAAAACAGTAAAAGAAAGTACAAGGTAGAAGGCAGATGTGTTTTTATGTGATACTGGTAAGGTGTATCAATATTGTTGTCTAATTTCTTTTGGTACCTGCCTCTGGCTAAGCAATGTACTGCACCGTAGCATTTTGCAATAAATACTAGTACATTTGTATAGATCTGAAACAAATCGTGAAGCTTAACAACTCTTGATGCATGAAAGATCTTCCTGTTTAATCATTCTGAACCTTTTGATTTTCCAGCCAAAGTCTGCAGGGAGACTTTGCCATGTTTTTGAGAGAGTATGTTCGAAGTGAGGACAGAAGGTACGGTTGTCTTGTGTCTTCATCTTTGTAGGCTTACTTTTCTGATGTAAATTTGCTGTAGAACTGTAGGACATGTTTGTTTTGTAGAATAGATGAAATTTATGACTTTGAAAACGATATCTACATGTACATGCAATTCTGCTAAGGAGTAGTTTATGATTCATGAAGATCAGAGGATGTTAGCTGAAATGTAACTGAAATATTTCTTCTTTCATCCTTATCATGAGGTGTAGCATGAGAAGTTCTGTTTTCAGTACTGCTTGTCAGTCATTGCAGACAGAAGTTCAGGTCCTTACAAACCAGCCTCAGATTCTTGAGAGTTGTGGTTGGATGGCTGATCCTCCTTTTTGCATCTGGAGTCCAAAGTCCTTCTGGTTCTCTACTATGAAATACTGGCAGATAGAATTCCTTTTGTTGTGTAGTGGAGAACCCAGTATATACATTTGTATATCCTCTGTTGCAGGTTGTCTCCCAGTACAGAGACCAAAGTTCGACTGCACTACAGACGAGCCATCAGAAACAGCACAGATCCCTTCAAAAGGTTGGTAGCAGGATTGGACAGGAGTCATGTAATGCACAAGTATTATAATTACTTTGTTGTGTGTTGATGCTTTGACAGACTCAGGTCTTTTGACTGTTTTTTTTTAATGAAAGCTTTTTGCAACCCAGAGGCTGAATTGCAAGATTAATACATACACTACATTCTGTGCTCATCATTGTAACTTAAAAACTAGGTATACATCTAGCTTAAGATCTATAAATGAAAATCATCCCTAACCTCCCTACATACATGATAAAAAAAATATTGTAAAATTTGCTTTGAATCACATTATAGTTGATGCAACCCATGATAGATGCTGATGTATTTGTACATGTAAATGTTTTCCTGTATTTAAACATTTTTGATAACTGCGCGTGTATCTGTCCCCCAGGGCTGTGTATTCTGGCATGTATACAGGCTCTCTGTATTCCCCATGATGAAGAGTGTGTACATGTACATGTAGAATGATCTATTCTTTGTGAAACATTTTTGACCACCATGTGTGTACCCCCCCCCCCCCAGGGCCGTGTACTGTATCCTGGCCTGCTGTGACACGACAGACACACACTCCGACATCGCTGACAAGACTGAGGACTACCTGTGGCTAAAGGTAAACTGTCATCATCATCACCACCACACTTCAGTCAAAACTTTGTGATGATCACAATTGTCCTTTGCCTCTGATCTACTGTCCCTTCCAAGTTAACACTTGGTTACTTGTCTCTCTCACTTCTTGCTGGATGTGCCAGATAAACGTCACCCTCATTAGATGCATCCTCAGAGTGTCACATTAGCCTTCCTCTTCTCATAAGCATGGACAGTCCCACTCACTTACTATCCAGTTAACTGTCAGTAACTGATGGTCCCCTGCACGTGCTTGCACGCCAATGCTGAGGCTTGAGTGCAGCCCGCCATTGCCTCCATCTTGTGGGTTGATGCTACATTACGTTGTCAATTCATTGTTACGTTGTTAGAACTAATTGACTAGTAAGCAGTACCTTCTTGCAAGAATGAGTAGATAGTGTAATTTTTTGCAATTCAGCACTGAACTATTTTTTCCTGTCCCCCTGTTGCCAGCTGTGCCAGGTGTCCCTGGAGGATGACATTTCAGCAGGTTCCCAGGACAAGTTCACTCTGCCACAGCTGCAGAGCCTCCTACTGGAGGAGTACGGTAAGTGCAGGCATACGGTAGTGACAGATTTTCCCGACCAGCCTCGTAACCCCTGCTTCTCCTATTGGGTCAGTTAGTCCTCACTACTTGTGAGAAATTAGGCTGGTCTCAATCATGATGTTTCTGACTCAGTGAGAAGAGTTGTTGTTACAGTTCTATACCTCTAGCTCTATGCCTAGAAGTGGCCAAAAATGGCCTTGCATTGAGGGACACCGTTAAAAAAAAAAAAAGTTCAAAAGGCTGGATGACATTTCATCATACAATCTCCTCTGCAGTTCCAATACATTCACAAAAACTTAAAACGCTTCCGATTTCTTGTTTTTGTACTTTAAGGATATTCTTCATGACATTGTAAGTGTCCATCCTAATGCCTGGTAGAGACTTGGCCTGACAATACATGTACGGTTACCTTACATGTATGTCTGCCAAATTCTGTTCTTCCAAGGTTTCGCAATGGACAAAAGAAACTCAAACCTACCTCTATCCCCGGTCATTTTTAAAGTGATGGGAGTTGCTAGTTTTGAGACACAGCATCAGAACCTTTTGGAAGTGTGACATGACGAGAAGTGTTGGAAAGTACTTGTACTGTAATTTTTCCCCATTATGTTGTGTGCTGACACAGATGAATTTTCATGCTAATGCACATTGCTAATGTACATTTCTAGTTTATTTCTTTATCCAGAGTATATTATCTCATATCTACTTATCTGGTTTTCAAAAATACAGTTACGGAAACAAAAAACACAATTACTGTACAGTATATACAAATAACGTTAGTAGTTACAGACTTATAAAACCAATTAAAGTGATCACAGTATAATTATGGAAATTGGTCCAAATTCAGTTTCCAGTTCCAGTCCCTCTGCTTTTAAATGCTTTATACCTTCAGGTGTAGGCTTATAGTAAGTTATACATGTACATATTCTATCATGAAAGTTTATCTGTGTTGGTACAAAATGTAGTTACATGTTTAAAGTTAAAACTTTTGGTCCAACACAAAAAAGTTCACCTAGAGCTTTTGACCAGTCACTCTGGTCTTCCTCAGTAGACTGACCCAGTGAAGCTTGTCACGTAGCTTCTTTGAAGTGTGACTGTACATATTTATTTCACTATCCCCCCAGGTGAGACCCACTTCAACGCGCCCCAGCAGCCGTTCCTGTACTTCCAGGTGCTGTTCCTGACGGGGCAGTTCGAGGCCGCCGTGGATTTCCTGTTCCGTGTGGACCAGCTGCGAGCGCACGCGGTCCACGTGGCCATCGTGCTGTACGAGATGAAGCTCCTGCTCACGCCCAACACAGTCCAGGCACAACTGTGTACGTGCTCTTTATTTATGCAATGATATGCGAATACATGTGGTGTGTTACGCCGAAGGGCAGTTATACCAGCTATACCAATACAGATACAGTAGCTGGTGTGTTATGCTGAAGGACGGTTATACTGGCTATACGGATACAGAATATACAGGTACATTTTTGTAAATACTGGGTTTCTAGTTGTCTTTGCAAGGAGAAGGAAATTCATATGGGGTTGTTAGTTGTCTTTATGCCAGGATTAGGATGTTGATGGCACGTGGTCCACGTGGCCATCGTGCTGTATGTGATGAAACTCCTACTCACACCAAACACGGTCCAGGCACAACTGTGTAGGTATATCGTTGATTCCAACACACAATTACAAAGGGATCAAATTTTCAGCGACCACTGTCGCCTTCATCAGGATAATTAATGACCAGTCACTTCACAACTTGATCTTGCGAGAGTTACGGTTACAAACACGTGACCTTATTCACACTTTACTGATAATTTTTTTACTGATCAATATGTGAGCAATTGATCAAAATTGCCAGTGAAGAAGGCGACAGTCAGGTCGATGAAAATTTGATCCCTTTGTAATTGTGTGTTGGAATAAAGTTCAATATTTTGCTATGATTACTACCAACACAGGTAAACTTTCATGATAACTCTGTAGGTGGTTTTTGTGCAAGGATATACATGTACATTTTTGTACAGACTCGGTTCCTAGTGGTCTTTGCAAGGAGAAGGAAATTTATATGGGTATCTTAGTTCTTTTTATGTCAGGATTAGTCTTCCTAAGTATGTTCACAATTTTTTGTCCTTTTTCTGCAGTGACAAAGGAGGACGGTGACCCAGTTCCCATGCGGCGGCTGAACTTCGGCCGACTGGTGATGAGTTACACCAGGAAGTTTGAGTCCACGGACGCCAGGGAAGCTCTGCAGTACTTCTACATCCTCAGGTGAGAATCAAATCAACTTTATTGCTCAATAACAGTTACTGTAAATGGTGCAATGTATGGCAAGAAGGAAGCAACAGGGATAGATACATGAACTATACTAAAATGTAATTATAAATTATTCTAACAGAGCTAGTGGATAAATAAGAATGGCAGTCAACTAATTTGTGCTGTTTAGACAAGCCTGAAAATCACAATACATACATGAAAATAGTTCACAAAGGACAAAGTGTTTCTTTATCCAGAACTTCCCTTAGTAGTTTAGCCTGTTATCCAGTGTTCCGCTAGGCATCTGTCCTTGCATCTTTACATACACTTGTACACTTTTTGGGGCATTTTGCTGGGCTTTTCGTTCCCCTTCTTCCAAAATTTGTGAAAATGGAACATTTTGAACTTAAGTGTTTAGTCTGCTTACTTTTTGGAGGGATTTTGTAACTTCAGATAATGTAAGCCTCATACATGTAAGTATGTATGTATGAAAATGTAACCCAGGAGCAAACCTTGTTTCTTCAGAGACCTGAAGACACCAGGAGGAGAGAACCTGTTTATGGCCTGTGTCAGTGCTCTGGTGCTGGAAACAAGAGAGGTCAGGATACATACAGTACAGTTACTGAGATAGTCATGAATATTTTTGTGTTAGGTATAGAGTAAGTGCATGTTGTTGAATGCTTGTTGGTAGAATGGATGCTTTCTACAATGTACATGTGTGTCACTCATGTTTTTGTGATATAAATCGCAAGAGAATCTAGGGCAGTGCTTGATGTACATCTGTGTTTTTTTTTTACATACTGTCTTTAAGTCTCTTTCAACTTTTGCGGTAGTTTTACTTTCAAGGTTTCTGTGGTGTGCTCTCTCGCTGCAAATCTGTGACACTTTGAATGTGTACAAATGTGTGTGTGCTTCCAATGTACTGCAGAATTGTTTCAGCTGCAAATTTTGTGACCCCACAAAAACCTTCTTTACCCTCCTACCACGAAATAAAACCACCTGCCATGTACTTGTACCCTCCAGTTTGACATGCTGCTGGGAAAGTTAGAAAGAGATGGAACCAGGAAGGTGAGTACTGGACTATACTTTTTCACTAATTTAAGATTAAATGCTTTAATTCAGTAGAATGCAGTTTAGATTTCCTTACTGTGGCCTTATAGCTGTATAGCATGACATTACATCCACGGCGCTTGAAATGCATTTTCTGCACACCTGCAGTGGTGTCCCTGTAGGTGGCATTGAAAATTATCTGCACCAGACAAGTTTTACCTACACACAGTATTTCGAGCCCTGTATACCTATTCTTTTTTTTCTATCGCAGGCAGGAGCCATTGACAAGTTCCACGGCGACACCCACAAGATTATAGAGATGGTAGCACAGGACACGGAGGGCAAGGGTCAGTCTGAGGACGCTGTCAGGCTGTATGAACTAGCTAAGGTAACTCTCATTATTATTAGAAGCTGTCTGTTTTGGTTGTAAAATGTGGTGTGAGTGTGTTCAGTGGACTTCAAAAAAGTAGTTGGGTAAGACAGTTGCTTTTTAATTAGAGGGTCTTATTATGATGTATTGGCTGTTTTAATGTGGCTAGTGAGTGGAAGTTGGCTAGAGTTCAAGAGCAGTCTGACCAGAATAAGGCCACACGTACCTTTCACCAACCAACCACGGCCAACATTGCTCCTGACCTACTCCTTACCATGGTTTGGGAAGAGTCCTACAAGTGTTTGGGAGGCCATATTCGGCTTTGTGTGATATAGGCTTAAGACATTGACATGCAAGGCTTACGTAAAAAAAAATGAAAAAAAAAAGGAATTCAAAGCCCTGACATATTTGTTGTACTCTTACGTAAAAAATAAAAAAAATAACAAAGGAATTCAAAGCCCTGACATATTTGTTGTACTCTTACGTAAAAAAATAAAAAAGGAATTCAAAGCCTTGACTTGTTTGTTGTACCCTTGTCTGTAGGACAATGAGAAGGTGCTGATTCTGCTGAACAAGTTGCTGTGCCAGGTAGTGTCACAACCCCCCGCTGACTTGTTTGTTGTACCCTTGTCTGTAGGACCATGAGAAGGTGCTCATTCTGCTGAACAAGTTGCTGTGCCAGGTAGTGTCACAACCCCCCGCCCCCCAGTCTGACAGAGACAGGCTGAAGGCTTTGGCTGTCGGCATTGCAGAGAGGTGGGGAAAACTATTCACATTCTTTAGTTTGTTGTTGTAAAGTTCAAGCTTCGTTCCAACGCAACTAAGGATCTCACCATAAATTTTTGGTCGATCTAGTCAACCTTTGTGAGATGCACTCCGTGAGTTGGAACAAAGCTTGAACTTTGTAACGATGAATTCACAGATGAGTCTTTGCTTGTTTGATTTCTTTGTTTAATTCATGAAATACTCGGAATCGGCCTGCTGATCGCTTTTCATCAAGGTCATGAAAGAAGAGGTCAAGGTCAGACAAAATGGTGGTGTCAAACA
Source organism: Branchiostoma belcheri (assembly GCF_001625305.1). Classification (NCBI taxonomy): domain Eukaryota; kingdom Metazoa; phylum Chordata; class Leptocardii; order Amphioxiformes; family Branchiostomatidae; genus Branchiostoma; species Branchiostoma belcheri. The sequence continues at coordinate 280,235 of NW_017804109.1, forward strand.
GTCAAGTGGCTAGGCTAGTGAACATGAGATTGAGATGTCACAGGTCAATTCCTGGCATTCCTGGATAGATGTTACATCCTTGGGAAAGACGCTTTACCCAGGTTTCCTCACTTCATCCAAGTGTAAAAAGGGTACCTAACTTAGGTTGGGGAGGGAAAAAATGGTTGATGTTGAGGGAGGGCGGAAGTTCCAATACCGTACCCTAGACACACTTGTAACAACCCACTGCCTCTATGGCCTAAAAAAGACTGCAGGACTGCCTTTACATTTTTCTAGCATCCAACCTGATAATCTAAGTACATTGAATTATAAATGTTTTCTGTTGGTTGTTTCCCAGATACCAGTCTCAGGGCCACGGCGGTGCTCAGTTGGAGTCCAGCACCTTCTTCCTGCTACTGGACCTGGTCACTTTCTTCGACCACTACCACACCGGCCAGCTGGACCAGGCACTGGACGTAAGACCTGTGTTTTAGAAATGTTGTCTCAACTTGTGTGCATGTTAGTCGTTCGGTGTAATACAGCTAGTATATACTGGGTTCTTAGCTAAACTCTAAGCTGGTCACTTTCTTTGACCACTACCACACCGGTCAGCTGGACCAGGCACTGGACGTAAGACCTTTTTTATATTATGTTTTATATATTATTTATTTTTATATTAGCTCAGTTAGAGGGTTCCTGGGCCCTACTAGGGTTTGGGTTGGCGTTAGGAAGAGCATCCAGCCGTAAAAATCTTGCTTCAAAAAAAGACTTAAGTCTTGTACCTTGTGCAAGCACGTCTAACCCCGGGTTGGGGAAAAATGATGTTAAATTCGGTTAAATATATGAAAAATACGTAAGACCTTGTATTACAGAAATGTTTTCTGCAAAATTTGTCAGAGTCTCAGACATTTGTCACTTGTTTATACTTATAAATTATAGGTTTAGAGATGGTCAAGGGTTAGGCGTAACATGTTAGTCTTTTGGTGTAATACAGCCAGTATATACTGGGTTCTTAGCTAAAGAACCAAACTTTTTTATATGCTTACATTTTACAAACTATTGGATAATCTACTTTGTCAGTCATTTCACTCATGTATAGGTTTAGATGTTCATGATCAAGGGTTAGGTGTAACATGTCTTTCAGTGTAATGTAGCCAGCTGCCACCATGACGCTTGCCGGCGAAGCTGGTGTGTTATGCTGAAGGGCGATTATGCTGGCTAATAGTATACAGATGCAAACACAGATACAGATACAACACCAGTATATACTGGGTTCTTAGCTAAACAACCAAGAGGATTTTAAATGCTTATGTTTTCACAACCTCTGTTCATCTACCTTCCTTAAAGCTTGATAACCTGTTCTTGTTGACAGCCAAATGTGAAAATGTTTACAAGTCCTGCTTGTGAAGACATATTTCCCAGTACAGAAAAGGTTTCCTCAGTCATCTGTTCTCCTCTCCCCTTCAGATAATCCAGCGGCTCCAGTTGGTACCCCTCACACAGGAGGCAGTGGAACAGCGCGTTGCAGCCTTCTCGTCTTACGCAGATGAGGTGAAGCATTGTTCGTCACTCTTGGTTTGCATCATTCAGGGTTCGAAATTCATTTTTTGGAATAGGTGCACTAGTTCACCCAACCAAAAAAATTGGGTGCACAAAAATATTTTTGGGTGCGCCATATGCATATAAAACAAAACAGGAGCTAACTTCAAAATCTTAAACAAGTACTACAAGAAAGATTTTATTGTTTTTCAGACACTAAGATTCATGAATATCCTGTACACTATTATATTTTGATATGTACAAAAATACATACAAATATTTAAAAAAATAAATATAAGATACACAGAAAAGAATTGGGTACACAGCTTCAATTTTGCGTGCACTAAGGTGCACGTGCACCCAATGTTTCGAGCCCTGATCATGGTGTAATGGTTGGGATGTTTGGCCCTTCGAATCACTTTTAAATTACCGATGTTGTGTCCTTGGGAAAGGCACTTCACACTTTTCAGCTTTCCTCACTTCACGCATGTGAACATGAGTACCTACATGTGTAGCTTCAGTTCAGGAGGTCCCTGATGTAATATGTTTTTGGGTGCTGCAATACATTTCGTCACCTGCTGTTTTTCCGTGTTACATCCTATTTTTCTACTGTATGTTTCTTTTTAGTCATCCTTAAGGGAGGCAAAACATGATGCTTTTTCAAGTAGCTGCTTTATATATAATTGTATCTAGAACCCTTGTGTCAAACCCATTCATGACCAGTACCTCCCTGTGTTTCTCCAGGTGAGAAGGAACCTCCCTGATGTGTTGTTGGCAGCCATGAACATCCTGTACTCCAAGTACAAGGCTGTCAGGTAGGGATCCGGGTATACATGTATCTGGAGACCATGGGTGTATGAAGTTTATGGTCATGCAATAAGTATTCATCAATTTAGTGAACTCCACAGTCGTGGATTCCAAACTCCCCTGTGACGTAGTATCGTGTGTTAAAGTTTGTATTGTGTTTTCAGGAGTGCAGGTCAGGCCAGTCCCACATCCAGGGGCAGACTGAGAGAGGACAGCAAGACAGAGTCTGTGAGTGGTCAATGAATCCTAGATATTATGAGGGCTCAAAGTACATGTAGCACTGCATTTTCATGCAGGTAAAACTAAAGAGAAAGTTTGCTGTGGGCACACTAAATAGTGCATTAGATTTACGACACAGAAGATCTGCATTGTTTGAGAGTCCATGAGCGGACAATTAATTCTTGTTCTCGCTAGATCAGGACTCAAAGTACCACATGTATATGCAGGTTTGATGCAGGTAGCACTAAGGTAATGTTTGCTGTACGCACTCAAAACAGTGCATTAATGACAGGAGATCTGCATTGTTTGATGTGATGATTTTCTGGTGGAGAACTGAAGATGTACAATCAAACCTGGCCATAACAACTACCCTTTCCCAGTCCCTTTTTTTCCATAGGTGCAAGCATTAACTTTAAATGATCTCCCCAAGCTTTAAGAAAACTACTTTATTTCAGAGTCTGTCTGCTTGCCTTGATGGCCTTATTGACACATTTAACTGCACTATGGTGTAGCCTCTACCAGGCTTCAGAAATGGCTGGAAAGAGTCAAGATTGGCCATATAGACAGATAACATGTATAATTGTACAAACTGTACTCCACCAGTGGACTAACTCTCCAAGCACGTTATCTGTCTTCATGGCCAATTTCTACTCTTTTAAAGCCACTTCTGAAGCCTGGTAGAGGTTAACTATACTGTACTAAATTCTTCCTTTGCCTCCTCATTTGCAGTACCTGACGTACCTGAGGAAGCAGGCCCGAGCTCTCATCACCTTTGCAGGCATGATTCCCTACAGGATGCCAGGAGACACAAACGCTCGCCTGGTGCAGCTAGAAGTGCTCATGAACTGATGATGGTTTCCTCCAGCCTCTACCAGGCTTCAGCAAGTGGCTGGAAAGAGTGGTAATTGTGGAAATTGGCTACGTAGATGCCAAGATACACGTACACATGTAGTTGGCCGCTAGAGAGAACATGTGTACATGTATCTTGGCATCTATTTAGCCAATTTCCACAATTTCCGCTGTATTCTCTAGCGGATCAGCTCCCCTGGCATGTTGTCTGTCTAGTTGGCCAGTTTCTACTCTTTCCAGACATTACCAGGCTTTGGGAAGTGGCTGGAAAGAGTAGAAATTGGCTACATAGACAGATAACATATGCCAAGATGCTTGTAGTTGCTCTGCAAGAGAGAATAGTTCGGGTGTGGCAGACTGTACTCTCTAGCAGACCAACTCCCCTGGCATGTTATCTGTCTAGCAGGCCAGTTTCTACTCTTTCCAGCCACTTCCTGAAGCCTTGTACAGGCTAAGCTCTCGCCACCATCCTGTCCCTGGATGGAATTTTGCCGCTCGGGACAGACAGAAATTTCAACCATTCCATCCCCCTCGACAGACGGAAAGCAAAACCCATTTTATTTGGTCATCCACAGTGCTAGAAAACGTTTGAAAAAGCAAACGAAAGTTACTTTTAATTAGCTCTTCATACAATTATCAACAAACGTTTTCAAGGATATGAAAATAAAATGTCATGTATTTTCATTTTGAGAATTAGATGTACAGTCATTGATTGGTCATTGGGGATAAAGCTTAGCAACTTTCTGTACCAATAAAACAACACAGCTAGTGTTAGAAATAAACATGCAAACATAGTTTTGTTTGGACTTCTTAGTAAGTTAGTACGGGTAAGTTGTATCATAGCTTTCTTACAGTACAATAACCAGGTATGCAATCTCTCATGGATCGGCCAGTAGGAGCTCCATGCTAATCTCCAAGCAGATCCTAGGGTGGCAAAAGACAGTATCAAATTTGGCCAGGCAGTATCCATTGGCCAGAGAGGGTCCAATATGGTCCACTTGCGTGGCGTATTGGACCCGCTCTGGTCATTGGATACTGCCTGGCCAATTTGATACTGTCTTATGCCACCCTAGGATCTGTTTGGAGATTGGAGATGCTGCCCGGCTCAACTATAGCACAAGTTAGGAGTTTTACGGGGTTGGTTTATCATCAACCTAGTGGATTGGGTGGGCCCGGCTCAACTATACCACACAGTAGGAATTTTGCAGGGTTAGAGTTAGATATCCAGAATTGGGGGATCCCTCTTCGGTACAGTATATAGGAGCTTCCTTTCCTGGGAGCCAGACTGGCCGTTAGCCAGTTCCCTTCGGCGATCCAAGGCAGTTCGCCCGCCGATCTAAATTACCGCTACTGGGGGAATTGTAGTCCTAGGGAATTAGCTGGCCCTTTACCAGAACTAGCAGCCTTTCCCTTTTTTTTTCATTTCAAAATTTTACACAAAACATGGTGACGGCACACTAAACTTTATTTCTTTGCCGCCACCAATCGGTGAAATGTTAAGTTTTCGAACACGGGACCTCTTAGTTCCTCTTGTTTTCTTTCTTTTTTAAAAGACCCTCAAAGCAACCAAATCATTTTCAGATATGACTCTCTTGGAAGTGGTTATATTAGCTCTGTCCAGCTCTATAGGATTGGCTAACAGCCATTCTCCATCTTTCTACCCTGTATGAAATATATACTCCCTAATGCCTAGTTTGTGCATGTGTAAAAAATGACTTAACGACAACACATTGCATCAAGCATTTTGTTTTATTACTGCAAGAAGTCTTGGTTACATAGAGCGGCAAGAGCTGATCTATGGGCTCCTACGATCAAAAAAAGTGAAAAAGAAGATAAGTTTCAAGGTTTCATTCAAGTTACCACTAACTTCTGGACAGTAAGATTTTACTACGTAGGTAGATGAATTAGAATGGTAGGTTTTTTCAGTTTCAGTAGTTTTTCAGGTTCAAGTCAGATCTTCAGAACTAGTTAGAAAATGATGAAACGATAATTATTGAAATTTGTAGAGAAAGCTGTGGGAGCCCTTTCGTTTACTAAATAGGCTCAGTGGTGGATATCAAAATCATTTGAAACCCTTGAAGTTAATTGATCTGTGATTTCTTTGTTGCTGATGCAACGGTTTCATAGCAGAATTTAGATTTAATTATAGCAACACTGTGCTATTTGCCAAACAATGGTAATGATCATTATTGTAACCCTAACACATTGGCAAAGAAAACTTCTCATTTTGAAACGTGAAAGACTTCTGATCCCCTCATTGGATTGCAAGGATTGCAAATATATTTCACTCCATCTAATAGGTGTAGGAGGGAAATGTATTGTTTTATGTCGTGTTTCTTCACCTGCCAGTTGGTTAATTGGGTTCAATATGTCATATGCATTTTGACTTGGAATTTGTTATGAAGGTAGAGTGGGGAAATTCGTTTTCCAATCGTTTTCCTCTTCATTTTTTTTCATATAGGTCTTTAGAATTGTATTGTTGATGTCTTTTTGGTCAGTGTCATCAAAAATGTATAATTTGGCCTCCTGTGCCCAGGCTGTATGCCTAAATGACCTGGCAATTTGTATGGGAAGATGATCTTTGTTATTTTGAACTACGATATCCACTCACGAGCCTTGTTACGGTTAAATGAGGCAAAAGCAGCTAAAATCTATGCGGCTGATCTGCAGTCACGGCTGGAAGGCCAGGATGGTGCTCGGCACACGCAGGATGCGGTGGGACCATCGCCATTCCGGGGTCCTGTTGAGAGACGAAAATCATACGGTAAAATGTGAGTGAAGTGATCTACAATGAGAGGCTGGTTTGTTTTTTCGTTTGTTTATCGTTAATGGAACAACATTGTTGGATGGATGGATGGATAGATTGGTGGGTGGGCTTGGGTGCATAGTTGGATGGATGGGTGGATGGATTGCTAGAGGAGAGAAGGCCCTGTAACATGCCCTGTCACCAGCTTGGTGAATGTGATCATGAGTTGTCTACCGTCTTACCCAAGAACTTTCTACCTGTTGAGGAAGTCTACTGTAGATGTTTCTTACCTCCTGGGACTACTCTTTGGCAAGTTCCCCAGAGTCGATGTACCCGTTGTCCACTTTCTCCAAGTTCTTCAGCATCTCCTGAGCCTCCTCCTCCAGATCGCGGAGGGCCTTGGCTTTCTCCTGTTTCCTGCGCAGCAGCTCAAGGAGGGTGCGGGTTTCCAGCGACTCCAGAACGCTGCGGGCTTCCTCAGGATCGTCCACCGACCTTAGCAACATGATATAAAGACAACCATTTATGTAACAAGAGAAGGTATGTATATGTATAAAAATCATATAACTGTGTCATATAGCGGTGTAGAATATAGAAAACTATTGATCGGGTCAAATTCAATGAACACCGTAGACTGTCTACACTTGCAATAAAAGGTGAGCAATTGTACCTCAAGTTTGCTGGATCCTAATGGTCTCTGAACCGATTTACGGCACATCTTCCTTTTTGTTTTACAAATCAGGCGAGAATTAATGCTCGGGCTGATGTGATCCATAAACATTCCTTCCTGTGGCCTTACCTGAAGAGACTTTCCCTGCAGCCCCCTTCGCAGTTACACCCGTCCGCGTCGCACGGTCCTACTCCGCAGTGGGGGTCGTCCTTGTGTAGGGGTGGAGAATGATTGAATGATTGAATGGTTGAATGATTGAATGGTTGAATGATTGAATGATTAAATTAATGAATGATTAAATTAATGAATGATTAAATTAATGAATGATTGAATGAATGAATGAATGAAAGAACGGATGAATGAATGACTGAATGAATGAATGAATAGACTTTATTGCTCGACAATCGTACATGGTACAATGTGTGGCAGAAAAATACTACAAAACTAAAATACCTTACGACTATTACTACATACTACTATGGACGCACGTAGCCATGTATCTAAACTGCTAAACGTAACAAAAAAGTCCCCCAAATGTTCGGCTCTACATTATGCATCATTCATCAGGCTCAAATGACCAATTACAGATTATTTCATGGGAGGTTTTTTTGTGTTGGAACTTAATTCGAGAACGTGACGAAACTTCAAGACTTCAAGCTGCAGAATGAGATATTTTTTATTTTATGTTGCTGGACTCCAGGAAGAATAGTATGGAGTTAACTTCCATACTAATGGAGATCTCAATAAACAAACAAACAAACAAACCTCAGTCGTCTTAGTGCCATCCTCACACCAGTAGCTGCACTTCCTGAGAAACATCTCTCCACGGCATATTTTTCTAGGAAGACAGCAGTTTGAGTCGTCTGCCTGGGCCACCATCAGGAGGCCGGTCAGACCCAGGAACATCGCCAGCTTGAAGCCCATGGTTACCTAGTAGTAGACGAAATATCAATGAGATTTAAACCTCGGGAATATAAACAACATACGTGAATATCTAACTTAACTCATCGTCAACTTGAAGCCAATGGTTATCTAGTAGTAGACGAAATATCAATGAATGAATGAAGTCCTTTATTGTACACACATACCCACTGGGTTAAGTACAGGTCACAAAAAGGATGGAATATAGATAACGTTACATATATACATCGTAAAGTAGCTACAATCAAGTAAATTCGGTTTCTTCTCGTTTCTTGGTAATGGTAAAAATGTAAGAACAGATATGTTTCAATAAAGAAGGTTTGTCAATGAGATTTATTTAAACCTTGGGAATGTAAACAACATACGTGAATATCTAACATAACTCATCGTCAACTTGTAGCCCATGGTCACTTAAAGATTAAAACAACCTACATGGAATATTTTAGTCGCCAGTTTGATGCATGTACGCTGATGCATGTATTTCCCATGAAGTTTGCTCCAGTAGCTATAAAGTGTTGTTGACATATAAAGTGTTGTATACAATACATGTATCAATGAACAGTCGTGCTTATAAGCATGCATTTTTTCCTCTGGTCTCTTAGTGTCACTGACGAAAGCTAGTGGGTGCTCCCTGAAACGTCTGACCATTTCCACAATTATATCCAGTTGCTTGAGTAACTGCTTTTTGTGTTGCTCCTTTGCCTCAGTTGAGAAACCGGTTAGGTAACCAATGGACGTTGAAGCCTAACATGTCGGTACAACCTTAATTTCTTTAAGTCTAAAAGGTAAACAAGAAGCCATAGGTGACAATCCTCCGTGAAGATTTATATATTTCAACAAAAACAATCCCAAGGGTCAACGCCAGACCTACTGTGCAGACATTATAATTAGGCAACGGTTAATACAATGAGGGCGCGTCACAAGCATAAAACATAAAAAGACCTGAATCAATTACTGCTCCCAGGGCGTGTAAAGATACTGTGCTTCAAGTTTGAAGTTCATTTTGATTACACACACACAATCATTGCATTCACATAAAGATCGGACTATCATGGTCGTGTCACTATTAACGAAGACACCGTCTTACCGTGCCTGTTACTTATTAAGCGTTACTTGAGTGTTACTTCCGCCGGTCAGATACCCGGGATATCTGCCTAGAGAACCTCTGCTACCAGACAACTGCCTAAACCTACGGCCTATTCCACAGGATTGTAAAAGTAGGGATGTTTCTAAAATATGCATTTACTTCAATATCAAAACTGCTACAGTGAAAATAAAAAGACGTGCATCATCACGGACATAATGGTACACCACATGCCCAATTACACAGAAATGCGACGTACGGAAGAATGCGTTTTGGCTGCGAGCATCTTCCAAAAAACTTGCCATCTCTAAAGCACAGGCAAAAACATCTGGAACCTCTTATCGGAACCTCACCGTATCTGCACTGCTATTCCAAACAACGCGTTTTTCTGGACCATTCCAATTCGCCTCGTAATTGTAGGGGTGCGTCTGCAATATTACATTGACCGCGAAAGCAGCAACGGCAAAAATACACATTCGTGCATCAACACGGGCATGCCCGCAGACGGCGTATAAAATTGCGTACCGATTACACAAAGAGAACCCAGTGTTTTGACTGCGAACACGAAAAATCAGCTATTCACAACACTCCGTCTCGGAGGTCCTGACCTCCTTCACGATCCTTCACGGAGTAACAAACATATGCATCGTCCACACAGTCTAGTACTGTGACCAAAACATGTTGGTGGTTCGTATTAGCTTTTCTTGTGGCAATAACTAAATATTTAAGAAAATATTTTTTTTTAATCCTAAGTTTTTGTCGCGGTCACATTCGTCGCTGGCTGTAGTGCGATTTTCATGACGTAACGATTTTTAAGCAGACTATAACAGATCCAGCTGCCGACATACTTTTAAGGCAACATTTTTGCAGACAGCTGAATTTTTTGCGACACATGGATATGTGGTTATACTAAGGATACGCCCAGTGTTTCCAAGGTCGTAAGACTAAGTGATCTTAGGCCTTTATAGAAGCATAATTACCCACATAAATTAGTCCAGGCCGAGTCTACAACACATTAGACGGAGCCTTTTTTGCCTTTCCTATAAGCAGAGCACTTAAGTTTCCCAGACCGATTCTTGTTCTCCTTACAACTTTGTCTACGGTTTCAGTGGTTCCACGTTCAGTAAAAATTTGATCACGTTCAAAAGAATCGACAACATCTCTGTTACCCTAGCTTGGGTTCCATCCTGTGTAGTTTACGTCCGCTCCCACAGTCGCTACTACCAACCAGGGTAGCGACTGTGCGAGCGGACGTAAACTAACCAGGATGGAACCCAGGCTGATGTTACCCAGCCTTGTAGTTCTAAGGTTCACCCTTATCTGATCTTATCTCAACTGTGCTAAGTGCTGCACACCCGCCCCGGACAATTCGTACCCAGCCTGTTGTCTACCGTCCCGAGTGCATGTGTCTATACGGTACTAGTGCACCAATGTAGCGCACCAATGTAGCTTACCTGTATTTGCTCTTGTCTGAGTGGATACCAAGATGTCACACTGTGAACAGGAGACGGGGTGAGAGTGGCCCTTCGAAGTGTGGGTGATTCTGGTGCGGACTCCTACTGACGCACGTAGAGACTGCGGTGTGTCCAGTCCAAGCTGGGCGTTTTCAACTTTTGCTGCAGGCGTCCCGAAATCTGGGTAAACCTGGAGCTGAATAGAGGATGATGGGTGCAAAAACCACTGCACGAAATAATTGCAAAGTGACTCTGTTGATGGTTCCTTTTAGGCGCCTTTGTTGCCTCAGGCAATCATTATCAGCTTGTCCCATTGTCAGATTTACCAGGTATCTGCTGCTGTTTACCCAGGCAGACGCTACCGGATGTGCAAAGTAGAAAAACTTGAACTTAATAGCTCTTGGTAAAGCTCTTGCTTTTGTGGAGTATTAAGTCCTGTATACATGTGTCTAACTCCAGGTGTTACCTAAATTTCGACTTTATTGCGACTTACTATAATACACGACTTTATTTGATGAATAGTTGATTAAGGGGTGATGACACCGGTATGCGTGCAAAATATATTTAGCTGGATTCACAAATAAATAGGATGCACCAATAACGTTGCCGTTGACGCCCTTTAGTAACCTTTACGAGGCATAGCTGACTTTTACTACCTGCCAATTATCTTCATTCGTAAATCCTGATTTTTGTGCAGTGTACAACCTCGTCAATGGTTGCCTAGCAACAAAAAGGACGGCACAAAATACCCCGATATTAGTTCAGATTTGCGGTCAACCCCCCACCCCCCCACCCCAGGCACGGTTGGCGTCAGTCGTAAATGACCATCCACATCGAGTTTTACATGCGTTGTTGGATCTCTGTAGATTCCCCAAACAACCAATTAACCAACCATTAAACCAGCCAACCAACCTTCTAACCATCCAACCGACCGACCGACCGACCGACCGACCAACCAACCAACCAGCCAGCCATCCAGCCAACCAACCAACCAACCAACCACCGACCGACCGACCGACCGACCGACCGACCGACCGACCGACCGACCGACCAACCAACCAACCAACCAACCAACCAACCAACCAACATACATACAGACAGACATACAGACCAACCAACCAACCAACCAACCAACCAACTTCATTTATTTCTTCATTCACACCATTGATACAATTGATACACACCATCTTTCCATTGCGTGGATTGTTCGAAGGACGATAGAACCAGACTGGCCAAAGTTTGTACATGGGGTAATTAAGCATGTTGAGACTCGAGGACATTGCTTTAATCTCCCTCTTCTCCTCCACTGGGTGTTTACGGTTTGAAGGTAGATAGAACCAGTCGGACAAGTACGGCGTCACCCGAGCGGTGTTCGGGATTCGTCGTGAGAACTCGGCTGTCCTCGTACATGTAAGTCCACTTCGGGTGATTTATCACTGAGTTTGCGCACTGGAGCTAGGTGGGCCCCTAGGTGTTACCAAACCATGGAGGCGAGGGAGGGGGGCATTAAGGATAGTCCAAATCAACCTCTGTGAAATTTGTTTTCCTACATTCAACTTCTGCTTGGTCTCAACCATGTCATCAGGGGTCTCTCTTTTCCACCTTTTTTGCTATACTGACCGATTTACCCAAATGAAGCTGACCTAATAGAAAACCACATGACAAAACGCCATAAATCAAGTTATAATGCCCAAAACAAGCCAACCTTCTACTTGGAGAGTAAAGCAGCGTTACAGTTCATTCAACAATGTGTTTGTGTGTATGTGTGTGTGTGTGTGGGGGGGGGTATTCTTGCTTGCAACGATTTTGTGAACTGCTGGTGAATTTTGAATCAATCGTAACAAATATCTAGAGTAGTTTAACTGAGTGCCTGTTCTGGGATGTAGCATTTCACACATATCCTACTTCCGGGTTGCCATATTAACATGCGTCACCTTCCTGTCAAAGCCTGAACCACACAGGTGCACTTCTTTACAAAGTAGGAAGGCGGCAGTTCGATCAAGTGTCCCTGTTGTGTACTAAGTAAAGATTTGCCCTGCCATCTATGACTATCTGTAATAGAGAGGCAAAATGACACCACCAGATTGTGCAATGCACTTTTATTGCTGCTACAACTCTTGGGTATACAAAAAGCAAGACGCCGGCTCATACATAAGTGTTAAGGAAGATGAGTAACATGTAGGATAGGATAACTTGTCACCAAGATCTAAAAAAATTGGAGAAATGTCACCATCAACACAGATTCCAAACGGTGAAAAGTTTGGCATACAGATATGAGATTCGTTACGTTCACCTACACGGCTTTTACCTACATGACCCGGGTTCGATTTCAGGCCCTTTCTCTACCCACTCGTAAGGGTAGGTGTGCGCTCAGCCCACCTTTGGGTTGCCATAGTAACGTTGCGTCATGGTTTACTTGAGCCTGCCACAGTCTAAGGGTAAAACAATGCACTTCATCATAGATTCGGAAGGTGGCAGTTCCCTAAACATAGTTGAAGAGTTTGGGTAACACTATTACATACTGTGCTTATGATATTGTAAGGGTATTTGATTACTTGTGTATTCCATATGCAAGTGAGTCCACTTGCGACGCATGAAATATCACAAAAAGCTTTCGGAAAAATACATAAATTGTAGACTAGGTGTAACTTTTTAGAATTTAGCCTGATATGGCAAATGGCAACCTGAAAGGTTACCACAGCCGTCCCTGAGTTAGACCCTGAGTTAGACCCTGAGTTAGACCCTGAGTTAGACTGTTTCCAGGGCCTACGTACACAGGCTAACTCCTCGGCTCCCCCAGGGCTAACATGCTCCCAAGGAAATGCTACCGCAGCCCTCCCTAAGTCAGACTGTTTCCACGGCCTATACAGGCCAGCTGCACGGTAGGACATTTACGGGGTTGGACATAATTAGATATCCAACCTCGTGGATTGGGCTGGCCCTCTTCGGGGCAGTAGGAGCTTTCCACTGTCCAATTGCTCCAGATCACACGGTAGAAGTTTTACGGGTTTGAGCTTATTCAAATATCAAATTTTCATTGAGATATCCAGTCCAGGATTTGGAATTAATTCCCTCTTCATGACTGTAGGAGCGCCATGTGGCCTGGCACAGCTATAGCACACAATAGGATTTTTACGGGTTTGGTTTCATTCAAATATGAACTCTCGTAGATTGGGCTAGCTCTCTTCGTAGTGAATCCGTTTACGTGCAGAGCTTAGATGCCTGATCGGTAAAAATCATGTTGAGACTTGAGGGCACTACTGTAACCGCCCTCTTTCCATTGTTCTCGTCCACTGGGTGTTTACACTTTGAAGTTCGATAGAACTCGTCGGACAAGTACGGCGTCACCCGAGCGGTGTTCGGCATTCATCGTGAGAACTCGGCTGTCTTCGTAAGTCAACTTCAGGTGATTAGTCACAGAGTTAGCGCACTGAAGCTAGACGTTACCAAGCCATGGGAGGGAGGGGGGGGGGGATAAATTCGTGAAAAAGCTTTTCCCTGCATTTAACTTGTATTTGGTCGACATTGCCATCATAAGCTCATGGGTCTCTTTTGAGTGTTTTTCGCTATACTGGCCGATTTACCCAAATAAAACTGACCCAATAGAAAACCTGACAAAACGCCAGAAATCAAGTTAAAATGCCCGAAACAAGCCAACCTTCTACTTGGAGAGTAAAACAGCGTTTTAGCCTGCGTGCGTGCGTACGTACGTGTGTGTGTGTGTGTGTGTCGGGGGGGGGGGTATTCTTGCTTGCAACGATTTGGTGAATTGCTGCTGAATTTTGAATTAATCGTAACAAATATCTCCATAGTAGTGCAACTGCCTGTACTGGGATGTAGCACTTCACACATATCTTACTTCCGGGTTGCCATATTAACATTGCGTCACGTTCCTATCACACATCGGCCCGAACCATACAGGTGCACTTCTTTACAAAGTCGAAAGGCGGCACTCCGATCAGGTGTTCCTGTTCTGTTTAAGTTAAGATCAGCCCTGCCATCTATATCTGCAAAAGTGATCAAATAAAAAGTGGCTACCCGCAAACCTACTATTAGTCCAGGTATTTCCCCTCCAGGCACGGCTGGCATCAAACGTATTATAGTATATGATAAACCACATCGGGTTGCCACGTGTTGGGGAATTTTCCCTGCAGATCCCACCAACCAAATAACCAACCAACCAACCAACCAACCAACCAACCAACCAAACAACCAACCAACCAACCAACCAACCAAATAACCAACCAACCAACCAACCGACCAACCAGACGACCAACCAACCAACCGGACATGGCTTCAATTTTAGTTTTCTTTTCAAAAAAATGGCGTTGTTTGCGTTGGTATTGTCATTCGCCATTAATTCGGACAATGTTGATGGACTTGTTCTGGCTGGATAGCTTTAATCTAGCGTGGATAAAAAGGGTACTTAGTAAGCTGGGTAGGGCATGAGGGAGATCATAGGTCAGTGTAATCAGACAGAAAGTTCTTTTGTCAGAGTCAGTTAGCCTTGGTGAAAGGGAGGGTTGTTAAGCTCTAAGGCCGCACCTTCTTGGACCATCCCAAATACTTTGACCTGGTCAAATAAGCCAACTGAAGATAAATGTACGCAATTTACGGACATTAATTTTATAAGAAGATATGTGCAGGAAAACATCATGGTTTGACATTATAATATTTGCCGGGATGGGGGGTGGGACTGGTTTTGATAGAGAAGAACGGAACGATAAAGGTTTGTTAGCACAATGTACTGCCAAACACATGTACATCAGCAATTACTTACAAATAAATAGCTTTCGTGAGAACCATTCGAAATATTTGGGTGTATCAGGCGCACCTTTTGGGATCGTCCCATCTTCACATCTTTGTTGCCAGGCAACTAGTCACGTTGGTTGTAGGCGCGTCGTTCATCCTCCAATCAGCGTGAGGTTTACCCAGATAATTGAGACGCCTCTAAAAGCTGAAAAATTCTACCTCTCGCCGGACCCCCGCACTTCTTCGAGCGGCACAGCTGCGGTAGGAGTCCACACCAGAACCACAGACACTTTCAGGGCTACTCTCAACCCGTCACCTCTTCCCATTGCCACATTTTGGTATCCACCCTGACAAGAGAAAGGCAGGTAAGACTGTAAATGATCCTGCTGACTTGTAACTTCCATGAGCATATAATGTTTTCGTTTTGATACTTGTTTGACTCGCCGAAATGCCACACCGTGTGTCATATTTCCAACGCTTTTAACAAGGTGCACATACACGTATACGATCATAGCAAACGTATGCACAAGCACCGAAAAGACAAATGCACCTGGGACGGTAGTGGTTACTAATGGGCTCGGGCGGGTGTGCAACACTGAGCAAATGTACTGAACGTGCACTAGCACTGTAGACAAAGTGTTGAAAAACACTTGGATTGGAAAACCTAAGCAAAATAGCGCTATATGATCTATAGAAAAGGCAAAGGTGAGTCACCTTCCAGCATGTTGTAGACTCAGCCTTGCCGGTTTTTAGTGGGTAAGGCCCCCGGGCAACATTCGTTGTACGATGGCACTCTGATTCGTGGAACTCACTGGTTCATTATTGGGATAATCACAAAAAAGCAGCCGTCTCGTCACCGAAGAGGTGGTCTTACACGTATATGCTTGCCGGCGGCTGGCTGTGTTTGCTTGAAAATTTTACCACATGAAAATTGTACATTGTATCACGAATATGGCCGTGACTTGAACTTTGGCTGTTAGGTGAGAATGGTGGGTTGAAAGTGTCAAAATTTTTGCATCCAGCATCTGCTTAAGTCGACAAAAGAGTAGGTATAGTGATTCGCTTGATTCTGAAGTCACTTTGCTCTACAATATTGATCCACGCCAAAATTTGCACTTCACATACCAATCTCAGCATAGCAGTTTTCGTCTTTTCAACTGGTTGTGCTTCCCTAGCCTGGGCGCCAGACTGTTTCCAGGGCCTGCACAGGCCAGCGCCTTGGCTCTAAGGTCAGCATGCTCCCAAGGAAAGCCCGCGCCTCAGTTAGACCCTGGCTAACTCTTGGCCTAGCGTGCCATGGGCCTGGCATCCAGGCTACGACGCCCTGGGCCCCAGAAGCCGAATCTTCTAGAGACCAAATATGTACAGCGAGGCCGCCCCTCCCTAGAACTAATCCGAAAGGCCACGCCGTCGACTTTCTAGGAACCGCAACCACAGGGCATGCTCGGCCCCATTGTTTCATCGTGTTTTCTTGCATTCCAATACAACACGCCTCAGGCAACACTGTCATTACCCCAAGACCAGGTCCCGAAGGTTAGAGAAGCTTCGTGTCTCGTCGTAATCTCCAAGCAGATCCTAGGGTGTCTTAAGACAGTATCAAATTGGCCAGGCCGTATCCATCGGCCATACGCATTGGACCCTCTCTGGCCAATGCATACTGCCTGACCAATTTGATACTGTTTTATGCCACCCTAGGATCTGCTTGGAGATTAGTCTCGTCGGTGACATCACCACAAATGCGCCGCGAAGATTTCATTTTGTGTGAGCTCATTCTAGCGTGTACTTGGCAAGGTGCCTAGTATTGAGTAGCTGACTGTAGATTGATAGAACCGGTTCTGTCAGATCCAATGAACAATTTGCTAGTCATGCGATGGCATTAGGGATGTGATATGTAATCCTATACGTACGGTTTTCACTTAAAGAGGAATTTGGAGGACCCAGGGTCCTCCACCAATAAAGAAACTATCCCCTGTGAGGATCTAGTAGTTAAATTGACCCCGCACATCCTCCCAACATCATAAATGGATTATAAGCCACGGGGTGTCTGAACCCGACTGCCAGTGGAAACAATGGGAGCAGACGACAGACAGTGATTTGCATATTAACTGACGTTTGAAGTTTTGAAAAATGTTGTATTTTATCTTCACTAGTTTTTCAACAAAACATTGCCATACAAGGAATGACACAGACAGTTGCAGCAAACCTAAACACAATCCATGTAACATTTACTTGGCAGTCGTTATACACGATAAGGGCCTACAGTTTCCAATTTGAACCAGCAGAGATGAGCCTCTGTCAAGCTTCCATGTTTGTTTCAAAAACTTATATCTGCAATCACAGATTGCACGTCTTATCCACAGCCAAACTAGATTTCTATTGATATGATAGTTGTATGTTAACAAATATACAATGTAGAAACATGTAGAAACACATTTGGCAGCTTCTTGCATTATATATTAGAATCCAAGTCTGAAATGCTGAATAGATGAAGTTTACCAGGATTGGCATAGTACATGCCTGTGTAGTTATTAGTCTATATTCTTGTTGTTTAGTAAAATATTATATGTACTTTTCATGTACATATCCATGTCTCCACATAATGTTGAAGAGGTGTACTTGGTATACTATCTCAGCCTAGCTCTCCCCATGTGTTCACCACGGCTGCCAGTTGCAGAATGAGCTGTGAGAGTTTACAGTACCCGAATCATACGGTGGCAAGGCAGTATTCATTGGCCAGAGGAGTGTCCATTAGCCCTGCCACCGTATGATCTGCTTGCAGACTAGTTTTAACTGTCAACTATGGAGAGAGAGTGATTGGAACCAGCCATTTCAATATTTCAATATTTTCTTGTTTTATTCCGCCCCACAGAACCATGAAGGACTATCTTGTGCTGGTGTTGAGCTGGGATCATCCATGGTCGGTCGCTCAACATGCAGCGTCAACTTCATACCGTCTATTGTGCCCCGGGTTTCACTGTCAACTATGGAGAGTGATTGGTACAAGCCATTTTCAATATTTTTTGTCGCCCCACAGAACCATGAGGATCTACCTTGTGCTGGTGCTGTGCCTGGCCGGTGCCGCCTGCGGCAGGTCCGTACAGGAGGTGGAGAATCTGCTGGAGACCCTCCGAGAGGCGCTGGAGACCGTCGAGGACCGGGAGTATGAAGAAACGCAGAACAAGGCGCCGATAACGATTTGGGATAGGAGGGCTGAGGTGAGCCACACAATCATCTTCTTGTCATATTTCCACCAGGTGTTGTAAACTCTATAGTATAAAATCCGTTTGTCCTGATGGGTTAGGAGTAAATCTGCTCGCGTCGTTATTCCGTATTACATGTCCTGTAGATGTTCAGAAAACGACGAAAGTGAGACGACGAGATTTAGTATCTATTAACAAGTTACAAGGAGAGATTATCTTATAGCTTGTAATATGATTGTTTATCCAGGTTTTGCAAAGGGACCTCACAAACATGGAAATTGAACATTGAAAGAATCTCGAATATAGAGTCGTTCCCTTCTATACCGGTGCAATAGCTCAATTGGTAGAGTGCTCGCTTTGTAACCGGGAGGTCGTGAGTTCAAACCCCGGCCGGGTCATACCAAAGACTTTAAAAATGGTACACATTTCTTTCTCTGCTTAGCACTCAGCATCTATGAGAAAGGGTGTGGGAAGGTCAAACACACAGCACTACCAGCAGACCAGCCCCCCTGCTGTAGTGCATTGCACAACTGTGTGTCGCCCAAGGGCTACAGAAATGGATATGGGCACCACCCTACGCTCGGCATAAGAGCATGGGAGACCTTTCCTTTCCTTTTCCCTTCTATAGTTCTCAAAGATTGAAGTACTCTATGTGAAAAGGGGTTTCTTTTCTTTCAGGGGGAGACGGAGACCGTCAAAGTCAGCGAGAACGGCGTGGTCTTCGCCGAAACGATCAGCTTTGATGACGAGCACCAATGTGAGACCCTCCACGTGCCTGCGCACAACGGGCGGGCAGAGGTGGACATCCGCCACTGCTTCAAAGAAAAAGAGGTGAAATTAGTTCTTTTTGTCATTAGACTAGAAGTGATGACCTGAAATACTGCCCATGTTCCTTATTCCTTGTGATAGTTACTGTAGTAAAACTTATTGTAATAATTAACTGTCACAGCAAAACATACCTCCGTCATTTGCTGTCTACAGGTAGTGTCTAATAAGCACATCTTGTGAACTCACTTAGATATGTTGTAACCAAAGACGGTGATCCTGTTGATTTGGGAATTTGAGTAGCTAAGGTATCCAAATACACACTGTAGTAAGTAATGTGACATTAAAACCACAAACACTAGAAAACTAAAAGTTCAGTTCCATGCAGCTTGATTTACCTTTGCAATAAGCAGTTGTATTTTATAAGTCGTGCGGGGAAGTTGCGGGGAAACAACTTGGGCTCATCATCAGTGTACCCAAGACAGAGTACATGACGTATAACTGCAGCCCACAACTGCCGCTAGAGGTATATGGACAGCCAATAAGACATGTTGCCAACTTCAAATATCTGGGGTCCATGATGGCCTCTAGCAGTCATGACATGGCTAAGAGGAAATCTCTTGCATGGACTGCTTTTTGGAAGCTGGAGAAGATCTGGAGAAGTCCATCAATCTCCACATCCACTAAACTCAAGCTTTTCAACACCACCTGCGTGACAATACTGCTATATGGCTGTGAATCCTGGGTCATAACGGGGGCAATGGAGAATAAGCTAAACGCGTTCGCCACAGCATGCTATAGAGTCATGCTTAACATCAAGCGCCTAGACCATGTGAGCAACGCCTGGATCTACAAGTTGACAAACACTCGACCCCTTATCACCATGGTAAGGCAGCGTCAACTTCGTTTCCTGGGACATGCACTTAGAATGCCTGTGGGGGAACCATGCCGAACATATGCCCTGTATGTACCGACGCACGGCAAAAGGCGCCCAGGGCGCCAGCGACTCGACTACCTGGGCTACGTCCGGAACCTGTTGGGGGACACAGAGGGTGACCTGCGGCCAGAGGACATTGCCAACCTGGCGGCGGATCGACGGTCGTGGGGAAGACTTGTGGTCGACTGCTCCGCAGCCGGACGATGATGATGATTTTATAAGTATCTTTATAAGTAAATTATAACTGATCCCTGACAGCCATTGTTATATTATGTAATATTGCTTTGTATAGCACCTGTGAGGGTAATTGTCCTTTTTTAATGATTGAATACGTCAATTTTAACATTGTATCATATTGTAACGATCTTAACTGTGAATGTGTAACTACTTTAGTTAGACTGGCACATCTGTAAACCCTCACAATTCATCCGTTACGGCTGCCAGGAGGCTTTTATGTCACATCTAAAGGCCTAATATTAATAAACCAGTCTACTACTACTACTACTACTACTACTACTACTACTACTACTACTACTACTACTAGTACTACTACTACTACTACTACTACTACTAGTAGTAGTAGCAGTACTACTACTACTACTACTACTACTACTAGTGCTACTACTACTACTACTAGTAGTTTTACCACTACTAGTACTACCACTACTACTACTACTACTACTACTACTACTACTACTTCTAGACTAAACAGGACTTCTTCTTTAGCCCTCCCAGGATACGACCGGTATGTCCATGTACTGCCTGACCAAGAACTCCAGGTGTTACCTGCTCCGCTTGGCAGAGGAAGGAGAGCCCGGTCTGAAGGAGCAGGAGAAAGGCGTTGATCAATTTGAGGTACATCTTTGCTTCCGCTACTATCCTTAAGTCCAGTGGTGTATGTGGAGGAGGGTGCTTGATCAGAAATACTCAGACTTTGCGTGGCCATGGTTTGTATGTAGCAGGTTTTGTAGCGTCTTTACAATGGTGTGTTATCTTGGTGACAAGATTAACCTTCTCTGCGCTACAGTTAAACTCAAGATTGTGCGTGTACTCTGTGTGTGTACATGTGTGTGTTTATGTGTGTGTGTGTGTTTGTGTGTGTGTGTGTGTATGTGTATGTGTGTGTTACATATATATATGTGTGTGTGTGTGTGTGTGTGTGTGTGTGTGTGTGTGTGTGTGTGTGTGTGTGTGTGTGTGCTGGTGTGTGTGCATACCCTTCTGTGTGTGTGTGTATCTGTGCATGTGCCCATGTGTGTGGTGTCAGCGTTGGCTCATGTTGAACATAAATGGATCCCTTATACACTTGATATATACAGAGCAAAGACAACCCCGTCCTGGACGCGACGGGCATCGAAGTCCACGCGAACCGCTGGGTCGTCACCGGCGTAGCAGACCGCTCCAAACTGCCCGAAGTTCTCGCCAGCTTCAAGCCCGACTTCAAGGTCTTCTTCGCAGACCACCTGGGTGACGACGCGGTCATTCTGACAGACGATGGCGGTGACGAGACTGGTAAGTGATAATCTTTAGATAAACCATTTATTGAAAAATGCAACTCAGATAAACCATTGTTGTGAAAGAGCCCGCAAATTCCTAAGGATACCCAGTCTGATATTGAATAAGAGGCACAAGTTTTACTTTCATTTCAGGTGGATGTTTGTATACAGATGCAGGTTGCTCTAAACCACACAGTCACAAACGGTTTTGGGTGCTTTCTTATGACTAGAAAATAACTGTTCTTGTAAAACAACAGTTATCAAAAGACTATGGTAGGTCTTCGAGGGAGGTGGCATGGATTGACAATTAATCATTTGGCGATAGTAATATGTGCACTCCATCACTTTTGTTATTTGTTATTTTCAGACGACAAGCGAAATCTGATCCAAGGATGTCCTAACGGAGGCATCCCGCGGCCTATGTACGCTGTGAGCAGCCCCGCTGGGTGTGAGTACCTGGTCTTCTGTCCGAGAGATTCGAGCGGGAACGCCCAGTGTCCCCGTCGCCACGTCACCGACACCTTCTTCATGGTAAGTTAGACACAAATACCTCTTCCAGAAGGACAGGATTAGAGTTAGCTATGAGCCATTGGTTTTGACAGGGAGATGTGATGATGGAATAGACTAATAGCTCTCATATATCGTCTAGTCTAAGATCTTGACATGTTGTAGCTTATGACTGTTGTTTTAATCTGAATCACACAGTAGTAAAGCGCTTCCCTAGCCTCCTACTGGGCACAGCCCACTAATTCCAGCCCCTATTGGAATATATGGAAAACATCTAAGAACTGAGCTGTCAACAATCACCTACTTGAGTGTTCAACTATTGCAAACACATATTGACAGGGTAGTCCAACTTCCAAATTGTCCATTTAGTCCAAAAATTTCACTTTTTGACCAGCGATACCTGGCACGGCAAATGCAAACACTGGCAGCATGACCTCTGACCCCCTTGAAGACCACCAAAAGACAAGAAGATGGGATTAGTTTTAGAACCTACCAAGCAGCCAAAACAACCCTAACAGCCAGTTTTTTCAAGTTGATAGAAATAGAAATAACTCTCCAGCTGAAAAATGCCAGCATTTATCCACACATACCAAGAAAAAGGCTTTTTCAGTTGGTTTGGCTGCACTCACTCAAACTGGGCCCTCTGGGCATGCGCCATTTGGTGGCCTTTGCCCTACTATATAGTCTTACAGTGTGGGCTGACACAGCACAGCATGTATTACATAGATATGACTATTTCAGAATATGCGTGCTGCAACATTCTAACCTTGTATGCTAGCCGCTAGTAGCCTGAGTGTCAACCTTGTTAGCTTTCGTTCGCTCCCCAAGATCTGCTCCCCGCCAAGGATCGTTACGAATGCGTGCGGGTTCAGTCTTGTTGGCGGGGAGCGGATCTTGGGGAGCGGACGAAAGCTAACAAGGCTGACACCCAGGCTGAGAAGCTAGGGTAGGGTTCCACCTCCAGATGTTGTGATGTCTTACTGTAACACGTTTTCTCGTTGCAGTCTTGCCTGTGCTGCCCCGGTGTCACCGACAGGCATAAGTGCCTGTACTGCAACAATCTGAACTGCAACTTCGACCAAGGCACCGGCGTTTGCTAGGCCGGAAAAGACAACTGACAGGCGTACCTGTTATTGAGCAAAATGCAGCAGCCAGAGACACAAAACGTGTCCAGGTGTAGCTTATAGCGGGAATCAGGCTTTGAAAGCGCAACTTCTTGGAAAACAATTTCCATGCTATGACCTTTGAAAATTACTTATACATTGTACCAGTAAAAAACTATTTCAAGCTAATGTTAGAATTCATTTCATTTATTAGAATTAACTTAAAATCACCTGGATATGTGATCTACCACATCTTATCATTATAATAATTTGTTGTATTCATCAGTCCATTCTGAATGGCATTAGGATCTTATCACTGAATAGTTATAAATCCAACAAGGTGTTTTATTTCCAAGGCTAAGACAGGGACAACTAATGTCAGTATGTGTACTTACTTAATCACCGTTTAGGATCTGTGTTTATTGTTACATTTCTCTGAAAGAACTTGGTGACAAGTTATCCTGTCCTACATGCTACTCACCTTCCTTAACATTTCTGTATGAGCCGGCTTCTTGCTGTTTGTATACCCAAGACTTGTAGCAGCAATAAAAGTGCATTGCACAATTTGGTGGTCATCTCCTATTGTCAATATTTGCTAAAGATGGCAGCGCGGATCTCATATACTCACTATAAAGTACTTTAAATTTTGAGCTGTGGCACCTTGGTAGCTATAGGCTCGGGAGGAACGTGACGTAACGTTACTATAGCAACCCGAAAATAAGCTATGTATGTACATCTCAGTTCAGGCAGTTGCACATCTCGAAATATTTGTTACGATTAATTCAAAATTCAGCAGTAGTTCACCAAGTCGTTACAAGCAAGAATGACCACACACACACACACTCATGATCACTCACACACACACACACACACACACACACACACACACACACACACATACACACACAGACGCACACACACACACACACATGCATACACAAGGGCACGCGCACGCACACACCCACACCCACACACACACACACACACACACACACACACACACATGCATACACAAGGGCACGCACACACACACACACATACACACACACACACATGCAAGCACACACAGGCACACACACACACATATTTATATTTTGAGACTCGAGGACACTTCTTAACACATCCTCTTGTGTTTCCATTCCATTGAGTATTTACCATCGAAGGTCGTTAGAACCGGTCGGACAAGTACGGCGTCACCCGAACAGTGTTCGGGATTCGTCGTGAGAACTCGGCTGTCCCCGTAAGTCAACTTTGGGTGATTAATCACGGAGTTCACACACTGACGTTACCAAGAAATTCTAACCTAAAGCTCTGTCAAATTTAGTTTTTTTGCATTCAAATTCTATTTGGTCAACCATGTCATTGTGAGCACCAAGTTTTTTTGGGGGGAGGGGGGCACTTTATGGCCAGGGTTGGATTCTATTACCTTTTCTTTCTCAATTCTTAGATTGCTTTGCCCATAGTTCAATTCAGTGACATGACCCACACGCAACAATGACTGACAAGGTCTCTCATATTGTGTATTTTCTTTTAATGCCAAAAATCGTGTTACATAGAGCCGCAAAGCTGATCTATAGATTCCTCGGGTTATTATAAGACGACAAGTTACTAAGACCGTTTGGGTAGGCAGGATGTGAAGTTGTGAAAACTAAATGAAAAGAACAATGACCAGGTCAAACTCTAACCAAATAAAGACATTAAAGTTTAGGGATGGTTGAAGGAGGATCAATTATTGGAAAAGCCTTATAATAATTAAATGAGGCAAAAGCAACTAAAATCTATGCGGCTGATCTGCAGTCACGACTGGAAGGCCAGGATGGTGCTCGGCACACGCAGGATGCGGTGGGACCATCGTCATTCCGGGGTCCTGTTGGGAAACGAAAGAAATATGGTAAAATGTGAAACGGATCTTACCAAACGTTTCTACCTTCCGAGGAAGTCTACTGTAGACGTTTTTTTTTTACCTCCGGGAACTACTCCGCCGGGGGCGAGTCCTTGGCTATGGCCAACTCCTCGGAATCGATGTACCCGTCGTTGTTCTTGTCCATGTTCTTGAACCAATCTTCGGGCAGGTCGCTGATGTCCCCGTTCCTCAAATCCTTTAGCACCTCCAGAGCCTCCTGCTCGGACAGCTTCATGTCCTGGTCCGCGTTGTTCACGGTGTCCAACTCGCCGTCGTCGGCCTTGGCGTTCTCCTCCCGGTAGATGTTCTTTCGTTCCCCACGCAGCAGGCCGAGGAGATCGCGGGCTTCCTCAGCCACCCTGATGAAGAATAAAGGTCTGTGATGAATCAGGTAAGTAAATATTGTCTGGGTTCAAGTTTTCCGCGGAAATACCCCTATCACCTAGAAGTAGGATGTACAGCTACGTGAGTATTGAGTACTGCGAACTAGCAGACTTGATGTTTGCTTGTTTGGTTTGGGAAAAATATTGCAAGATCCATTTCTGTATACATTGTTATACAATGTTAGATTACCGCTCAGATCTGTCGGCGTTGTTTCCTTCAAACCCGCGGCCGGACATGGCGCTCTCTCCTCCCAGCAACTCCAGAAGGCTGCGGGCTTCCTCGGGATCTTCCACGGACCTTGAAAACATGGTATAAAGACATGTAAGAAAATTATTCGGATCAGAATTTACAGTCCAGCAAAGTCCAAGAAAGCAGCACAGATTGTAAGAGTGCCCGGGTCCTTGCTGTTGCAGCCCGAACCGGAATCACATTTTTTTTTTATTCAGAAGCTCAATGAGAATTACAAATGAAAATACATGGACTAAGTGACTGCGAACTCAAGTTAGGTACAACTTATATTCTCGCAGCCACTTTTACAATGAAAGAAAAATATTTTACAAGACATTTGAAAATACATGAGACCTCGCGTGAGTAACAATCCTCCCATCCCAGAAAACACATACAGTTAGAATCTTTTTGTTTCTAATATATAATTTTGTACGGCTAACATTATTTTGCAGTTGGTGTCATACGAACAAAGGAAACTACCGCGAAGAACTAAATATTGTATGGAATTATCAGAAAGAGTGTTTAAATCAACAATACTACCAAGTATGCTTGAAAGCTTGCGAAAAAGGACTAAACGCTGGTAGGTGTATATAGGGCAGTGCAATAAATAATGAGCAATCGTTTCATATGGACACCCGCAGCTACAGGATGGGAATCACATTACAAGGCAGGTCACAGATTATCTACATAACGGTACTGCTCAGAGGATGGTCTCCGGACTAATGTTAATTTCAACGTACCTTGTTTTGGTCCTGCAGCCTCCTTTGCAGTTACACCCCCACATGTTGCACGGCCCGTATCCGCAGTAGGGCGTTGGCTGAGTGTGGGGTTGAGATGTATTAGTTTTGACCTGATCTTGTGTATCACAAAAACATTTTCTACCCATCTGACCAATGAATAAAGACTGGTATGGACAATCGTCGCCATTTTGGTAATTACCAGCTAAAGTCAACAGCTAAACCAACGCAGCAACGAATTCCCTTCCAATGTTAACTTGTACATACTGCAATCTTCATCAGGTTCACATGACTAATCACGGACACGTGACATTATGGGAGGTTTCTGGTTTTAAAACAAAGCCTTACAACAAAAGATAGTGATGCATACCTCAGTGCCGTCGCGACACTTCAGTTCGCACGTGTAAAAAACCGAAAATACATGTTTGCAATTACTATCCACAGCACGGCAACATTCCATTGAGTCTGCCTGGTCCACCATCAGCATCATCAGGAGGCCGGTCAGGCCCAGGAGCATCGCCAGCTTGCAGCCCATTGCTACGTATACCTGCCGAATGAAATATCTAACATTACCTAAAGGAGTACTTAACTCCAGAAGGGAGTGCTATATTCCGACAGACTTTAATTTTAGGAAGTGAAAAATGTTTTTTTTACTTTACAGTATACAAGAAGATGTGACCATTATGCGCGCAAGTCTTAAAACGTACCGAATCCAGGAAAAACTCCCCAAATACCCTCTAAATACACCGTGCTACCCCATTGGTCTTGACCAAGAAAGTTACGTTACACACTTAATTTAAGAAAAATCGAACTGTTTTGTGGTCATATCTTGCCAACCATCGGCCTTTTTAGTGTTCTTATCGCCCCTCATTTATGCCGAAAATATTGACGACAAAAGAAGGCGTAATTATGGGTTCACCACACCACGAAGTGGTGTGGTGAAACCATATTGCTTTTTCTGATGTTTCTTCTCCTCCTCCTTCTCCTCCTTCTCCTCCTCCTCCTGCCATATCTTTAAATGGATTCAGCTTCTTCATTTTAGGGCCTAAGGTCCTGAAATTTGGTATGGAGGTACAGTGGGCAAATACCCCTAGGCGTTTTTTAAATTATTGTGATACAGGCTTTTAGAATGGTTTTATTTGAGTTTTTTGGCTGTGTTATAGCAAATGTATTACTGTGTTAGTCTGCCTTGTTTACCACGTTTGGGCATGAGTCATCACAATGGAATGCAGGGCATCAACCAATAGGCATGCAGCTTTCCTCTATACTTCTTGCTGATTGGCTGTTGGGATTTAACTTGATTAACACCTGCACAGAAGCATTTCCATACTGACAGTATGTCTGTATTCAAGTGTTTTGGTAGGTATTTCAAGCTTTCCTGCTCCAGCATTGGAATGCCGGGCATGGACGTTTTTTATTTATTTTGAAAATCAACAGTTTGCATTATGCAATTAAAAATCCTAACCAATAAAGTAGGGAATAGCTATCCAACTGTTGTTTTAGTTGTATTTTACTTCATATTATAGTTATATCAATGTAAATCATTGTTTTCCCTTGTGTTTCCCATTCTTTCCCTGCCATGTCGTAAAATGTGGTGAACCCATCGCTGTATTTGCTCTAAAGCAAATATTGGCCTTTCTAGTCTAATTATCTTTTCCATAAGTGGCGTAATATCTAATAATCGTCTTTCGGCCTGATAGCCCGGTATGGCAAAATCAGTTGAAAAGACGAAAAGTACTGCTGAAAGTGGGCCCGCATGGTGGAGTGCAAATTTTGCCATGGATCAAGATTGTATAGCAAAGTATCCTTTTGCCATAAGTATCAAGCAAAACACCCGCCCTAGCCGATCAGCGCTCAGCCCCTTGGCCTCATGCCAAGTGCATGTGTCTATACGGTGCAATTGGCTCCACGTTCAGTACAGTTGCGCAGTGTTGCACACCCGTCTAGGCGAATTAGCAACCACTGGCTTCCCAAGAGCACACGGTGCTAGTGTTACAGACACGCCATAGGGTCATTTCGGTGACTCAAACACAATATTAAGTATCAAGAGGAAAAAGACTGACAATGAAAACATACATTGCCATGGCGACGGTGGTTGCTGTTAGGGTTATTTTTCATGATTTTGAGGAAGCCTTGGTACCCTCCCCTTCCCTGAGTGTATAGTGAACGAGCACCAGGGTCACAGAAAGTACATGTAGGGCATCCGGGGGCAGACAGGTTTCCCAAGGGTTTCCAGGAATGTGGGCATGTCAACAAACAGAGCTGGAAGACATTCCTGTGGACATTGCATACCTGTGGACAAAATGCCGGTACCATTCCAAGCATTCTTGCGTAAACTGCACACGATACTGTACCTCCCTGAAAATGTTCTGCTCATGGAAGTTACAAGTCAACAGGATCATATACGATCTTACCTGACTTAACTCTTGTCAGGGTGGATACCAAAATGTGGCAATGGGAAGAGGTGACGGGTTGAGAGTAGCCCTGAAAGAAAGTGTCTGTGGTTCTGGTGTGGACTCCTACTGCAGCTGTGCCGCTCGAAGAAGTGCGGGGGTCCGGTCAGAGCTAAACCGTTCTACAACTTCTGGGAATGTCTTAATTATCTGGGTAAAACTGGAGCTGATTGGAGAATAAAAGACGCACCTACAACCGACGTCAATCGTTGCCTAGCAACATAGATAAAAATAGGCGTTATGAATAATTAATTAGTTCCAAAGAAGAGACGAACCCACAAGGTGCGGTAAGAAACACCCAAATATTTCGAATGGTTCTGAAAAAAATTCTTTTCTTATGTAAATTGTTGATATACACGAGACAATCATTAAATGTGCGACATGGAACGCCCAAATATTTCAAATATTTCCGAGAAAGGTTTTTTTGGTAAATTGTACATGAATTTGGCAGTAATAAACGTTTACCTTTTTTTTCTCTATCAAAATCCGTCACATCGCCTTCTCGGCGTTTATTTCAAAACTGTAATGTTGCACCGTTGATTTTCCCTCTAGATGTCTGCTTTGGAAATTTTTGTTAGTAAATTGCAAACATTTATCTTGGCTCATTGGATCAAGATAAAGTATTCGGGATCTCCTAAGGAGGTACGTCCTTGAACTTCTAAAACGCCCCCCTCCCCATCTGACTAGGTCTGATTATGTGCACACAGGGACCTGTCACGCCATGA
>NW_017804109.1:309712-334224 GCF_001625305.1 Branchiostoma belcheri
CACAGATTTACCCCTTCCATCACGGTAACATAAAACATATAATTTCCATGCCTTTATCCGTTTTTCTCTTTGGATTTGATAGAGAAAAACGGACGAAAGTTTGCTCGTACTGCCCAATACCTGTATGTCAAAATTTACATAAGAAAGAAGCTTTCTTGAGAACCATTCGAAATATTTGGGTGTTTCACGCCGCGCCTGTTGGGATCGTCCCATTTCCAGGAATACTTATTCAAGATGTGATAGCCAAAATGTCAAGGACCACACAGATGTCAAGGACCATGCCTGCTCTTATATTAATGAGCGATAATTACTGGGGGGGGGGGGCTGCGTATGCGTATTCTATAGGAGCTTCTATAGGGAAAATGCGTATTCTATAGGAGCTTGAAGCTTCCTTGAATCTTCCTTGCAAGATCGAAAGATAACCACAGGATAAGCCGGTAACCAGTTGTACGTGCGCTTGGCTGGACCTAGGCGGGGCCGCGCGTGTTGTCCGCCCGCCGGGTCCAGTTTAGCCGCTATGGTGAGATTTGTCCGCTGGCGTTTGTGAATTTGCAACGCACGTTATTGTTTATAATTCTTATACATGTACTAGTCACCATTGGATTAAGTACGCTGGCTTTTGAACTTCTGCCACTATATTATAGGATATCATTTTCTCGCGATTTTAGCATGTGTAAAGCTTTTACGTTCATATTCCAAACGTTAACATATTCTTTAGGAGCTTGAAGCTTCCTATCAAGATCGAAGATGCTCATGATTTACCTACAGGATAACCCGGTACCCAGTTGTACGTGCGTTTTACCGGACCTAGGCGGGGCCGAGCGTGCTGTCCGCCCGCCGGGTTCAGTTTAGACGCTACCGGGCTTCGGGAGGCGGCTGGAAAGAGTAGAAATCGGCCAAATAGAGAGATAACATGCCGGGGGAGTTTGTCTGCTGGAAGAGAACATTTTGCCGCACCCGAACTTTCTTCGAACTATTCGGGTGCGGCAAAATGTTCTCGTCCAAATATTTAAGATATTTCTGAGAAAGCTTTTTCTTTTGTGAATTGTTGGCGTACATGGATTTGGCAGTAACAAATTTTTACCCTGTATTTTTCTCTCTGTCAAAACCCGTCACATCCCCTTCTCGGCGTTCATTTCAAAACTATAATCTTGCACCGTTAATTTTCCCTTAATATGTCTTATTTTGAAATGTTTGTTAGTAAATTGCAAACATTTATCTTAGCTCATTGGATCAAGATAAAGTATTCGGGATCTCCTAAGAAGGTACGTCCTTGAACTTATAAAACGCCCCCCTCCCCATCTGACTAGGTCTGATTATGTGCACACAGGGACCTGTCACGCCATGCCCCCCCCCCTCCACAGATTTACCCCTTCCATCACGGTAACATAAAACATTATTATTTCCATGCCTTTATCCGTTTTTCTTCTTTGGATTTGATAGAGAAAATAGGCGAAAGTTTGCTCGTACTGCCAAATACGTGTACGTCAAAATTTACATGAGAAAGAAGCTTTCTTGAGAACCATTCGAGATATTTGGGTGTTTCACGCCGCGCCTGTTGGGATCGTCCCATTTCCAGGAATCATAATGACAAGCAATTTACGGGTGAGCTGAACAACACGCATGCCGGGCTTGGTGGGCGTTACAGAGTCACAGATATAGCTGATGTCAGACCTTTGTTGCTAGGGAACGATTTACGTCGATTGTAGGTGCGTCTTTCATTATCCAATCAGCTTGAAGTATACCCAGGTAATTAAGACAGTTGACAGTCTAGCTCTGCGCGAACTCCGTGATTAAACATACTCTCCAAGCAGAGGTTTGGGTTTTGGGGGTATTTTTAGCGTGTTTTTAGGCTTTTTTATCGGGGTTTCTCTTTTGCACTGAATTTTTTTCCCACCAAGTTGGGTTTGGTGGGAAAAAAAATTCAGTGCAAAAGAGAAACCCCGATAAAAAAGCCTAAAAACACGCTAAAATACCCCCAAAACCCAAACCTCTCCTTGGAGAGTAGATTAAACACCCGAAGTTGACTTACAACCGAGTTCTCACGATGAATCCTGAGTAAATACCCAACGGACGACATGATTTTCCCCCATGCAAACATTGATTAATGCCACTCCCCCATAGTTAATATCCAATCATCCTTAATGTTGGCATAACTACAGAATAACTACACATATATAACGTTAAATCACATAGCAAGGATGATGACGTCGATAACAGTACACAATTGGTACGAAATTGACCACAGTTGTTCTTTTTCATATCAGTAAATCTGACAATGTGTTTGGTCCCCGAAAAGGTGAAAACATCATCGTATCTTTTTTTTTATTGTTCTCTGATGTTAACGGTGCATTGCTATCTACGCATGAGCGTCCTACTCTCTATAAAAATGGCGAGAACAAACAGAACATTGGGATTCACACACCTGGTAACCGTTCAGGGTGGAGACACAATGTTTATAATTGCGCATCTTTTGTATACCGATTTACCTAGATTTTTGTGCACAAGGGACCTTCGAAAAATAGTTGGTATGGACCTTTGTAACGCCGCTGCACGAATGCGGTCAGCATGGGGTCAGTGACAAATACGCATCGAAAATAATTTAAGGGAAGATGTGATAGCCAAAATGCGTTCCACAGATGTCAAAGACCATACCTGCTCTTAATGAGCGATGATCACTGGGGACACTGCCGTACCTTGTTGTACGGGTATTGCTCGTGCGTGACGAGAATTCAGAGTTCAGGGTTACTGATCATTACTCCAGTTTTTAAAATTTGTGAAATACTACTCAAAGATTCAGGCAAACTACTGAATGCTCACTGAATTCAAACTGAAAAAAATTATTTTTAATCCGAATTTAAATATTATCATTTAACGCTATGGACACCACTTTATATGACTGGCAAAGTTTAGTATATCTCGGAAAACAATACTATACTAAGAATCTACATATGATGTGAAATTTCGCTTTTATAGCCTACAAAAGTTCGCTTTCATAGTTCAAGTCTACCTTAATACAATGGCTACTTTCATGGACGACCACCACAGCAAAAATGCGTATTCTTTAGGAGCTAGAAGCGTCCTTGGAAGATCGAAATATAACCGTAGGATAACCAAGTAACCAAGTTGTACGTGCGCTTGGCCGGACCTAGGCGGGGCTGAGCGTGTTGTCCCCCCGCCGGGTTCAGTTTACACGCTTCGGTGAGAGTTGTCCGCTGGCGTTTGGAAATTTGCAACGCACGTTATCGTTTATGATTCTTATACATGTACTAGTCACCATCAGATTAACTATGCTGGCTTTTGAGCCTCTGCAACTATATCATAGGATATGATTTTCTTGTGAATTTAGTATATGTAAAGTTTTTACGTTCATATTCCAAACGTTAGCGTATTCTCGAGAAGCTTTAGGCTTCCTATCAAGATCAAAGATGCTCATGATTTACCTACAGGATAACCCGGTAACCAGCCCTACGTTCGTTTGGCCGGACCTAGGCGGGGCCGCGCGTGTTGTCCGCCCGCCGGGTTCAGTTTACACGCTACGGTGATATTTGTCGGCGGGCGTTTGGACATTTGCCAGGTCGTCGTTAATGATTCTTGTATATGTACTAGTCACCATTGAACTAACTACACTCAGTCTGGCTTCTGAAATTCAGCCACTATTTCTAATTATAGGATGTCATTTTCTGGCGAATTTAAAAGCAATTTTGAAAGTTTGGCACCCATCTGGTAATAATCTTTGTCATTGAACTCCACTCACGAGACATGTAATGGTTTAATGCAAAATGGCAAAAGCAGCTAAAATCTATGCGGCTGATCTGCAGTCACGGCTGGAAGGCCAGGATGGTGCTTGGCTCACGCAGGATGCGGTGGGACCATCGTCATTCCGGGGTCCTGTTGGGAAACGAAAGAAATATGGTAAAATGTGTGAAATGATCAACAATAAGTTTGGTTGTTGTTTGTTTTTGTTACTAAATGGATGATTTGATGGTTTAGTGTCTTGTCCAATAACATTCTGCCTGCTGAGGGAGTCTACTGCAGATGTTTCTTACCTCCCGAGGCTACTTCAAGGTTTTGGCCATGTCCTCATCGTACTCCTCAGGCTCGATGTACCCGCTGTTGTCCTTGTCCATGGACTCGAACCAGTCATCGGGCAGTTCGCTGATGTCCACATACTCCATCTTCTTCAGCATCTCCAGAGCCTCCTCCTTGGACAGCTTCATGTCGTTGTTCGTGTCGTGGTGTCCGAACTCGCGGAGGGCCTTGGCGTTCTCCTCCCGATAGATGTTCTCCTGTTCCCCGCGCAGCAGCTCGAGGAGGGTGCGGACTTTCTCGACCACACCCCTGAAGAACAAAGGCAAGGCTGTTGTTAATCTAAGTACGGTAAATAGTGCCCGGTTACCAGCAGACTGGAAGAGATGTTTGCATCATAAATAGGAAAGGCATCCCTCTTTAGGTCATATTGATTATTGCTTACCATGCTGTTTCGACGTCGTGGTCTTCAAATCCGCGGCCAGGCAGGGCGTTCTCTTGAGCTACCATCCTGTGGGTACAATGGCAAAATCAATGTTTATCGAGCAGGGGTCGAAGAAACATAGAAGTCACTTTTGCCGATGCAGGAATGGTTACATTATAATTCGTACGAATTGGTTATTAATGTTCACTTAGTGGCAACAATTACAACACAAATATCTCTATGAAAGGGCACACAAAAGATTGCTTGTGCCTTTTCCATGGAATGTATGCTGGTGACAGCTCACCTCTTACTATTCCTGCAGCCTCCCTGACAGTCACAACAGGCATAGTTGCACTGCCCGACTCCGCAGCAAGGGCCACCCTAAATGTGCAGTTAAAACGTGTTTGTTACTTCACACTTCGTGAGATATACATGTATGCAGTGTACAAATATGCAGTGTACTGTGTACAAATAGGTATATATATCAAAGACCTTAGAACAAGTACTATTTAGTTGAGTCATCCATTGTTTTGTACATACATGTAGGCCAATTTTTTTGTACCCACGTACATGTATGTTTACATGTGGTTTAAGACCTCACGAAAGTCGCTGTATTTTTTTGTGTCAATAAAGTTCTATCACGTCACTTACCCGGGTGCCGTCTCCACATCGGGTACAAACCCCACCAAGACACCGGGTGTTCTTACGGCAGCAAACCGACTCAGCTCGGTCCACGGTCAGCACCATCACAAGTGCGCACAGTCCCAGCACTGCCAACATGTAGTTCATGGTTGCCTGTATAATGGAAACAATCAGGATGAGAGTGCATCTTATACCACCTACTGTGCTAGGAATACATCGGCTTGGCACTGTAGAAGATAAATCTGATGTAACAGGCCTGATTTTAATACTCTAAAAGTTTCTTCTTTTTATAGATATACCCCCCTCTTAATGCTGTATCAAGAGATAAATGGCAACAACGATTGATATAGCCTTGCAATAACAAAGTCTTTTCCCAAAGCTCTCAGGTAACAAATTGTACCTGGCGTATAATCTTAAAGCAGTTGTTTTGGTATTTCCATGTTGTGTGGACGTCTTTGCTTTGAACATTTCAAAGAAAATTTGTCGTAAAAGGCATATCCCTTGTAGAAAACATATAAGTTTGTATTTGTTCACATTGTTGCCGTTGCATGATTGATTGATACTACACTTGACAGAACTGGTTCTCCCAGATATTATCAACATTCAGTTGGTTGAGAAGATTAGATGTTGATTATGCGCGCCTTAGACAGAACCCGCAAATTTGCATTCAACCTTTCCTATCAAAGTGTTATTAGCCACAGAATTCTGGAATAACCTAATAAATGTATCAAACCTAACATATGTAAGCTTACGCCTGTCAAACAAGACCTTCCCACGACCGCAAATCAACCATCGCCAGATTTAAGCCATACCTACCTTTCAATACAAATGGAATCGATTTTGAGTTATATTTGTGTCAAACTTCAGTCGTAACACTGCCCGACGCGCGAACAATTCTGACCTACCCCCAACACCAGCCCAACACCTCCCAACCACAGCTGAACCTCCCGTCCACACCCAAATATTCTTAAAATTTGGACCTCTTCTAGCGCAGCCGAACACCAGCCAACACACAACCGACCTAGCCCCCGACCTACTCCTAACCATGGTTGTGGAAAGTTTGGCAATGTTCGGGAGGCCATCTTCGGCTATGCATGACAGGGAATTAAATTACAACACCACCACCAAGAACATGGTCGCAGTTGGGTCACACTCGTTGGGTCGTGTGGCGTAGCGGCAGAGTGCGCGACTCGGAACTAAGAGTCCCGGGTTCGAGTCCTGACATGCCACCGATCTTGTGCCCTTGGGAAAGGCACTTTACACGACTTTCCTCACTTCGCTCAGGTGAAAATGAGTATTTTCCTGTAATGTATTTGTCCCCTGTGTTGGTGGCGGCATTTTAACCTCCTTGATATAAGTTGAAGAAACTTGAGTGTGTCGTCACCACGTCTGGTGATTACATGTTGGAATAATTAAAAAAAAGAACATGGTCGCCATGTTCAATAATTATCGGCTGATTGAATACGCTTCACGGCAGAGCCTGCTATCCAATAGCCTGGTATCCAGTCTTATGTGATTGGGGGTGCCGGTATTGGGGTGTTCAGGCAGGTTGTGCCTTCGGGGGCTCTAATAGCTTCCCCCGCCCAGTGCAACAGGCCGTCCCGGTAGGAGTGTTACGCTAATAAGAAACAGTATGCTTGGGGATTTGGTTTTCGTGGAGGGCTAATCAATCTCTCGTGAAATACACACCGGGAAACCAAGGAGGTTAAATACTATTAACCTCCTTGGGGAAACCTATGTTAGGCGGGCGGGACAGAGCTCTTGTGGCCCCGACCACGATCAGACTGGATACCAGGCTAGCTATCCAAGGGAACTGAGGTTTGAATGGGTCAACGTCTTCTCTTCTTGTGCTGAGCTAACAACTAACTACAAACATCGACAACCACGTCCAAAAAATCAGATTAAACATCATTTTCAAGGATTAAAACACAGATTTTTTATGAGGGACCATGAACGCTACATGGATTTTACGTCAATAGGGTGTGAGTGACATACAAGAGCAACAATAGAACAGAACGTAAATCAACGATAATGTAGCCGTTTGATGTGGCGACAATGACCCCAAAACTGGCTGAATGGTCAATTTTGTAAGCAAACGCTCACCGTGATTGGATTCCTAGCGTCTGTTGCTCCTCAAAGTGGACTTTGTTGGAGCGGGTGAGCTTGTTGATGTCCTCTCGACGTGGACTGTCTTGATCTTTTGACTTGATCAGACACACCAAGAAGGCGCGGCTTGTGGCTGGCCTTGTGCAGAGTGTAATTATCAGATGTTTGCCCTCTGTATTGTATGGGTGAAGCATGGGTGTTACACATGAGTGTGTAATCGCCCATTTTCCACTTCAAGCATTCTTTTGTGCCTTGAAACTGAAACCCTTTTGTTTTGACATTGTGCCAGTTCCCCTCCACCCATCCTTACAAAAAATACGCAGTCATTTCAACCCCTTAAGAGGGGACGCGCTTTCTGGTGAACGGGGTTAATTTAGGACAGACGCCAGGGATCATGTCATAACCACCCAACCGGTTAATTAAGTTGACAACGTCTGTTTCGTGGAACTGAGGGTGAAGTGTCACTGACCTGTCAGTCAAACATAAGTAAAACTGTAGCTTCGCAAGTTACATGTACCATAGACTTCTTCGTTGACAAGACGAAGTGCTTTATCTGACATTGTGTAGGTTATCACTAAAAGCCCGTGACCTATTGCGGGTATTAGAAAAAAAAAACGTTTTACATTTTCAATTCTTAGATTGCTTTACTCAAGGGGGCTTGTTTTGATTTGCTCTTAGTTGAAGTCTATTTTACAATCCTCAGGTACCACCTAGCGACTTTATCGAAGAGTGCACTTTATCTCTAGAAATTAGGAAAGCAAGTGTCAAACTCCTCAAAACCCTTGCGATGAATCATTGATCTACAGAGCTCTCACGCTTTTCACGGGTTTAGGGATGGTTAAAGAAGAAACCCTGTTATCTATGGTACAGGCTATGAATAGGATATCGGACACGGTTCTTAATTTTTAGTCTACTGCATACGCCAAACACTAACTTAGTAACAAAACGGCAAGGGTCCAAGGGCAATGGTGAAAGAAAAACAACAGCAACAATATGAGACGGACATCAACATGAAGCGTGTAGCCGGATTTATTGCAGGTGAAGTGTACATATGTACTTAGAGAAATGAAACAACAGGCAGATTCATGGAACAGAAAACTTAATTTAGCTCTAGACTTGTCGGCACAGGTCTCTTGTGTGCATTACTGTTATAACAATGGGCACTATACGGACACTACAGCTCATTAGGCACATAACAACCGTACTCCTTGTATACTCCAATGATTCGTTTCAAATGTGAAATGACATTACAGAATTAAAAGAAAGTGTTGTACCTGTATCATTTTGATGTATAACCTACATATTCCAATATTCTAATTATATATCGATTACACTAATAAAACCATCATTATCTGTATTGATCTAACGGATGCACTGCTTTGCACTCTTCTCACTCTTCAGTGACGTGACCCACACGAAACAATAACTGACAAAATCTTTCACCATGCGTTTTCTAGATTTTTATTGGCAGAAATCTCGGTTACATAGAGCAGCAAGTGCTGACCTATGGGTTCCTTGGGGAATTATAAGACGACAGGTTACTATACTAAAAACGTCTCTGTAGGAACTTTACTAGGCAAACTTTGAAGACGTTGAGAAGTCTAGATGAAAATGAACAACATTACGATCAGGTCAAAGTCTTACTATAAAGATATGAAATACTATAAAGATATGAAAGTTTAGAGATGGTTGAAGGAGGAACCCTGTTATCTATGTTACAGGCTGTGATCAGGGTATCAGAGAACAATAGAAAAGATATACGATGATGTTGGTTTACATATTTTCTGGAACAGACCCCTATGGTAGAACATGTATATTTTGGCTCTTTGTGCCCTTGTGGTATACCTAAATATCCTAGCAATTGCAATTGATATGGGACATATGTCCACAGGATTCCATTCAAATTTTACTTTGACATAACCCCTTTCTGGAAGATGGTGATTTGTTACTTTCAACCTTGATATCCACTCACGAACCTTGTCATAGTTAAATGAGGCAAAAGCAGCTAAAATCTATGCGGCTGATCTGCAGTCACGGCTGGAAGGCCAGGATGGTGCTCGGCACACGCAGGATGCGGTGGGACCATCGTCATTCAGGGGTCCTGTTGGGAAACAGAAAAACATGGTAAAATGTGAGAGGAACTGTTCTACAATAAGAAGTTTTGTTGCTGTTTGTTTTTGTCACAGAAATGATGGATTAATTCATAAATTTATTGGCTGATTGATCCCTACATTACTATTATCCCTACAGATAAACTGCTCAGGCCAGCTCAGGGGCGTACCCGAGGGAGTCATCAGTATAAATACCAGCCTATACACGCACGTACAGACGTCTATAAATATTCCCTCTTCCCCCGCACAATCCCACAATGGAACGCTTTGCCTGGCCCGGTAACCATGGCTCCCACCGTTGAGTCCTTCCGGGCCAGGCTGGAGGCCTGCCAGCCTTAGACCAAGGCCTCCCACCCCCTAAAGTGCCCCACCAGGGGCTATATGGGGGTGTAGCCGGGGCTTGAACAACATCCTAGAGCCCCGGCAAAGATGAAAATGAAGATCAATATTGACTTGGCTCGGGGAGGGACGTCCCTAACCCAGCTGACATGCCCTTTAACCAGTTTGGTAAAAATAAAGGGTCTGCTTTAACCAAGGCGTTTTCTACCTGCCGAGGAAGTCTACTGCAGATGTTTCTTACCTCACGGGTCTACTCCAAGTCGTTGGCTATGCCCTGGTCGTACTCCTCATCAGGCTCGATGTACCCGATGTCGTTGGTGTCTAACTCACCGCCGGGCCCGGTGTTCTCCTCCCGGTAGATGTTCTCCTGTTCCCCGCGCAGCAGCTCGAGGAGGTCGCGGGCTTCCTCAGCCACCCTGGTGAACAATAAAGGCCTGTGATTAATCTCATACCTCGTACTCCTGCTGAACAAGTCACAATGAACCAACCGCCAATAAACTGTCTACAGTTTCAAATGCCATAGTTTTGTCCTGGATATTTACAAAATTGAGCCGACCTCTGAAGTTTTAATTAATACCTGATCATTTTGCAGTAGCTACATGTAGTGCTATGGATGTTTGCTCGTGTATTTTTGCCTTTGTATCTGGCCGGGTTTACTGAAGATATTAGTTTTGCGGGAACTATTTTTATGTTAGCTTACCGCTCAAGTTCTTCGTCGGCGCTGTGGTCTTCAAATTCTCGGCCAGACATGGCGGTGTTCTCTTCTTCCAGCGACTCCGGAAGGCCGCGGGAATTCGACACCGACCTTGAGAACATGATATAGAGACATAGTGACAAAGTTTAAGCCTTTCTTTTTGTGTTGGAACTATGGCTTGAACTTTGTAACTATAAATTCTACCAACACAGATAAGCTTTCAATCAACATTGAGACATGTAGGAAAATAAACTGCATCAGAAACATCGGGTCACTTCTACTGAATTCAGAAGATTCTCACGGATCGGTGCAGAACATAGAAAACTAGTGGCCGAGTCCTCACTGGTACCTGACCTGCCCAAATAGAAACCTTAGGTTACATGTAGAAAAGCTGGATTTGGGATTCATGGTGAAACCGTGTGCTTACGTTATGATTAATTGGTGCAATGGATAAATGTTTTGGGGGAACGAA
Organism: Branchiostoma belcheri; assembly: GCF_001625305.1. NCBI lineage: Eukaryota > Metazoa > Chordata > Leptocardii > Amphioxiformes > Branchiostomatidae > Branchiostoma > Branchiostoma belcheri. The sequence goes on from NW_017804109.1 coordinate 320,530, forward strand.
TGAACCGACTATTCTACACGAGAAAGCCACCTACTCCTGCCACTTGGTCAGGTCCATCTGGGACAGAGAGGAGCACGCCACCCTCTCGTTCCCAGTCTGTGTGGGCAGCCTGAAGACGTCCGGCTGCATGTGTGTGGTGCCGTCCGTGTTGTCGCACAGGATCCGGGCCAGACTGGTCTTCCTGATCTCCGCAAGTTGGGCTGGAAAAATTGGGAAACGGAAAATGAATATCATTCTGACATGCATCCACTGACACCAGACCTGATCTCCAAGCAGATTCAGTAGGGCAAGGGGACTTATGTATACAGGCTGCCAATGGGTATATACAGGCGCCTAACATAAAGTCTCCTTGCCCCACCGACACTAGACCTTCATAGTTTTGTATGGAACAATCATTTTTGGATCCTTCTGATCAGTTCAGCTGGAAAAAGTGCAAAGAATATGTGACAATGTACATGTATAAAAGGTCCTTAATTCCACTACAAACATTGTTTGTTTTGTCCTATGAAATCTGAGGGGTAAGTTTAGCTTTAGCCAACCTGCTGTAAACTGCCCGCGGTTCTCGAACCAGAAGCGGTCCCCCTTGCGGAGGGCCTGGAACTGCAGGCCGATCAGACAGGCGAAGGTTGGACCGACGACACCGTCCGGCACGGACTCCTCGGCAAGACCCCCCACGAACACGTCGATGTCGTCCACGTGGCTGTGCGAAACGAGACACATAAGACATTAGAAATAGGTACCAGCCACAACATGTGGCAATTTATCAATATGGTTCAAAGTGTGTAGGTTCTAGAAACGTTGATTCACTGCACTGCATGTTTCTAAAATTATGCTTGACTACTGAAAGTACACCATCATAATTTGTAGAACCAAACATATTTGTGAACAAAAACAGCATTTGGCATGATCTTCAGTATGCTGGAATACAAACTCACATACAGATAGACATTTGAAAATATGGGTGCTATTCTACACCAGTATAATGTCCTTGTAAATGCACCTCTACAGTAACATGTTTTGGAAGCCGCACCTGTACACATTCTCCAGTCTCTTTCGGGCGAAACAGTCTGGGATTTCAAACGCCAGGTCGTCGAAGCTGTTGGCTTTGGGCAGGCCACACCTCACCCTCCAGGCGTTGTAGCCGGGCAGCCCGTGGTCTCTGCCCCGCTGGATGTTCAGCGCCGCCAGGTCCAGGCCGAGAGACCCGGGAGGATCCGCAAACAGGTGCTTCGTCAGGCCCGAGACCATGAACCGGTTGAAGTCCTGATGGGGCTGGGCGGTCAGTCCCCGTAGGATGGAGTCCGGGCCGCCTAGGTCGTTGTTGAGGATGTGGGTTGGATTGAAGAAAGCAAAGGCCAGCCGAATCGGACACGCGCTGGCCTCGTTGAAGTCCGGAGCATAGCGGAGGAGAAGGTTATAAACCAGACTGTGGCCGAACCGGTAGGCTGCTGTGGCGAAGACGTTAGAGATGGTGGGGTTCACGCTCGCGTCGTACCCGGAGAAGTACCCGTTCGTGGCGAGGGTCAGGTGAAACTTGGTCATGGCGTCCGGACCGAGAACGTGAGGAAGGTCCTCCCCGTACGTGATCTTCTGCATCAGCGCGCCGACGATCTTCCTGGTCTCGAAGAACACCCGATCGTCGTCCCAGCGCGGGTTGAGTTGGGAGAGCCGCCTGGCGATCCGGTTGTGTTCCCGCAGGAAGACGGTGTGCATGGAGGTCAGTCCCGGCTGCTCGTTCACACGGATGTCCCCAGCCCGCGAGCACTTCTCGGGCCCGGTAAAGTCTTCACACGCCATGTCCTCCTCCGTGGCGGGCAGAAGTTCCTTCTGGTTAGCGTCTGCAGGGTTCGGTCTGGACTTCAGCAGGCCGCGTGCTCCTCCTAAAACCAATTTGTTGGCTTCTCCTAAAACCAAGTAAAACCAAAAGTAAAAAATCGCGCATCATCACGGACATAATGGCACACCACATGCCCAATTACACAAAAAATACTACGTACAGAATAATATGTTTCGGTATTTTTGGTTTAAGGTCGATTGAGATGCATATAATGTGTATTGTGCGTACGGCTGCATATGAAATAAATGTCATGCAGTTGGCAACTCGTACGCAATAAGGATGCGCAGAAGTGCGACAAGACCCCAATGTTATGGCCAATGCTTTCTTTGGTATAACTGCCGTGTCAAAAAAACAACATGTTTACCTCTTTTGCTTAATTTGCGTCAAGTGCCAACAATTCATGCTGCAATGCACCACATGCAACTATTCGCTGTGTACCTTCATTGCACCGATACTGACAAAAAAAAGAATTATATTTTCCCATACCTGACGTTCCGTAGAGGTTCAGCTCTCTAAGCCATGGCTGCCAGCCCGAGTGGGTCCGAGTGACCACGAACCTCCAGTACCGCGCGGTTCCCTGGAACCCGCTGAACTCCTGGCGCTGGTTCGTCCCTCCCCGCACGTTACCGACGGACTTGACGTCCTGCCAGTTGTACGGACTCGCAGAGAGCGACCTTTGCAACCTGAAGGATGCAATGTCATGTATGGTGTCCCCGTAGTTGTTGAGCGCGATGCGGGTCACAGTTTGGGGAGCTGTGAGGTCCAGTATGATGTACCTGTTGTTGGAGTAGCGGTTGGTACCTTGTGGGTTCCAGTAGGTTGCACTATCCCCATCCAAAGCTTTTGTGGCATCATATGTCACTCCGTTGTCGACCCATGGTCTGCCAGAGGAGCTCACGACCCGAACCCGTGTCAGCCCTTCACCTAGGAAAGAGGACACGACTCGTTAAATTCTATCGTAACGAGGAGAAAAGTTGGAAAGAAAATTTGTGCTCAAATGTCCTTTCTGGTACAAGCCACGACTGCCAACACTCATTACAAAGGACGCCAGGGCGCTGAGAGGTCCAGTATTATGAACCAGCTGTTGTAGTTTCTTCCCAAACATTGCGGGTTCCAGTGAGATGCACTGTTCCCATCCAAGGCTTCAGCGACAGCTCCATCGTTGTTGGCCCACGGTTTGCCAGCGGAGCTCACGACCCATGAAGAATACCGTCTCGTTAAGTAAATTCTATCGTAACAAGGAGAAAACGATACAAACGTCAAGTTGTTCCCAGTTGATGCCATCACTAGCAACAGCCACTAGGAGGGAGATTGCCTAATTCACACAACCCTTTCGTTTAAAGAACCGTGTTTTATCCGGAACCATGCTCAGGCACGGTTCTGCACGCGTATCCAGATGGCAGAGCCGTGACTGGTGCAAATCTGCCTTCTTGATTACGCGTAGACTATCCAGAACCTGACACTGGTCTGGATACGATAAAAAAAAACCGAGAAGCAAACAAGTTGGAGGAACTTACGAGGCTGCAGCTGGATTGGCGGGACTTGGCAGATATACCGTCGATGGCCGGAGCAAGGCACGTCGTTCCACTTGCCTCCGGATCCCGGCAGCAAAGTGGCACAGTCCTCGTTATGCCCTGCATTGTTTGGTTCCCCGGGGTGCCAGTTGCTGTAGGAATCTGTGGTAAAATTTGCAGGAAGTGGTGTGAGCAAATTTTGTTTCATGCAGTCTCCTTTAGTTTTTATATTTGTGATGCAGTACTCGGATTAGGGTACCGTTATTCACTCATCATACTTCACAGTAAAACAACAATCATTGACATTTTACATGAAAGCTAAACGAGGACCATTCTTTATTACTTAGCCTCCTTAGCTGTTAAACCCTTCAAAGCTGTCACAGTAAGAATGATGAGACAAAAGAGGCCTGCATGGGGGGGGGGAGTGATTGCGAATTACGCAAAATTTTCGCTGCCGATTACGAATTACATTTTCAGAGCTGATTACGACTTTACGCTTTGCGGCTAAAGTACTATTACGAATTACGTTGACTTAAGGGGAGGTTGCCAACTAAGTACGAAGACTAAAAACGTCTAATTACGCCTTACGAAAAAGGGCATGCAGGCCCCATAGAACAACCAAGAAAGTGATAACTGGAAGTACCTAATGCGGTTCCGTCAGCAAAGCGCCATTGCCCTTCGGCGTTTTGATCACTCAGTCCGATGTAGAAAGCGGCGTCGTTTCGTACCGCATTCTTCAGCTGGACCAGGAACGCGTTAGTGGCGGCGTCTTTCGGCATGGCCAGCCTGCCGCCTTCTGCCTGGCAGGCCTTCATGGCCCAGCTGTAGTCAGGTTTGGTTTGGGAGAAGGCCTTGAAGCAGTTTTGCTGGAAACTTTGGTAGCCTGCCGGACACGTAACTTGTACCACGGGTGGTTCTGTAACAAGGAAGATCCATGGTCAATAATGCTTACTAACCCTTTCGTATCCAGAACCATGCCTATGTAGTTCTACATTTGCACCCAACTGAGTTACAGCTAGGATCAGGCACGGTTGTGGATAGTCTCCGTGTATCTAACCCCCCAAGCACGGTTCTGGATACGTGTGGACTTCAGCAGGCCGCGCGCTACTACGGTACAGGGAAGTGGGATGGTTCCCAAAAGCTGCCCGGTCGGGCTCCGTGTCGGAATTGTTACCTCAGATTTACTTACCAGCATGTTCTCTGAGCTCCTCTATCTCTTCGTCCGAGGAGCCGTAGACGTTGGAGGCGTCCACGAAGGCGGTGAGCTGGTTCAGCTGCTGCCGGCGGCCCATGTGGCACCCTTCGTTCGGACTGGATAGGGAGCGAGCGAACGGCAAGCAGGGCGTCCCTGCGAAGTCAGGGTCGTCTGAGGGGACGTTGATGTTGAAGCAGTGTTCGTCATCGGTGCCACAGGTACAGACGAGACCTGAAGATACCCGGAGGAAAGCGTAGTTATGAAATATGCTGCGTAATGAAAGATAAGGAAGCACTGTACATGATCTGCCGAGCAACTTTTACCTGGGACCAGGGATGATACCGACTTCCAACTATCATTTCACCCAATTTCTAAGACCGGAGATGCCCTCGATAATTCATAATTCGAATAGTCTTATTTCTCGTTTTGGAAACAAGTTTGAATCTTATACTTCATGACATTGTCTCAACTCTGACAGAACTGAATCAGCTTACAGGTGTGTCCTATGTGGTAGAGGTTGTCACTCTCGTGTAGGATTGTTTAGCCATAGCCGATGCTGTAGGTTGATACTACTGATGATTTTACCACGGTCAATATTGACCGACGGGGGCCGTATGTGATATAGATACTACTATTATTCTCCCAACGTCGGTGGTTAATTGTAGAGGTACACATCTGTAGTACAGACGTCTTAGAAACTGTAAGAAATGACAATGCAGATTCGTCTTGCCCCCCCCCCCCCAAAAAAAAACATCACTCTTCAAAACTTACACGTTGCAATTGTTGTGTATTAAAGAGAAACTGACGACAGCCTATATGGTCGCTGCTTCAACATTTGATCGAGAAGCTTTTCATGTTTTCACGAACCTTCTTCCTGGAAGTTGGGCGTGAGAGTGATGTCGTGGTCCAGGAACTGTCCGAACTGCATGACCATGTGGGTGTTGACCGGGCTGGATTTCCGCAGGTCCTCGTGCACGGTAGTGCTGACCAGCCGCGCGCTGGGGAGGGGGGCGCCGCCACGTGCAGTGGTGCGAGGCATCATGAGTCCTGACAAAAAAGAGTAAGCGATTTAGGACCGTGCCTATCTAGTTCTATGCCAGAATGGGTTAGAATCAGGCAATGGATTCTGCATTACCCCTGACATGGTTCTAGATACCTACAACTATACAGAATCGTTCCCGAGCAAGGTACTTAGGTTGAAGCACCGAACATTCTGTTCTACTTCGGGGTTTCCTGAACGAACGCAAAATAAGACAACAGAAGGGACTTTCCCAATGGAAGAGCTGCTAGAAGCGTGATGTAGTCAGGCTAGGGGCCTGACCAGTGGAAGGGCTGCCAGAAGAGTGATGTAGTCAGTCTAGAGGCCTGACCATGGCCAGTGGAAAGTCTGCTAGATGTGTGATGCAGGCAGGCTAGGGGCCTGATCAGTGGAAGAGCGGCTAGAAGCGTGATGTAATCTACATACCGTCGCCGTATTCTGGCTCCAGCAGCCTTCTTAAGGGTTGCTCACTACTTCCCCACAGGGGGTGGTCCCGGTTGTTGCAACGGCCGTTTGCCGAACGGAACTCTGGGACGGCTGGTGTAGGGCACGTGATCGGCTCCATGGAGGTGGCGTCACAAACTCTTGCCACGGTCCGGGAGTCGATGGCGGACAGCATGGCTATAGTGTAGCTTCTACGCCTGGAGCTAAAATCAAGGATTTCTGTCAAAAGACGAATCACCTCAAATGGAAAAAAAACTAGAGCTTACTCCATGCGATTCGGTAAACTCCGTGCTTCGTCAATGGACCTTTTTGCGGACAACAATGCATGCTGGGAGATTGCGGTGCAACATGGATGGCTCAGGTGACGACCAACATTGTTGCCATGGCAACAAGTATGTAATACATGAGTACACTGTGTCTGATCCACTCGAATGGTAGTGATTTTTTTGCCTCTTGAACTACCCAGAGCGCCCCACGTCTACTAGCATGTATTGATATGAAATAGGTCTATGTCAAGTGATGAATCATTTGCATATCAGTGACATCGAAGCAGGTCGGTGGAATATCTCTCGGGACGTCACAACGCAGCTCCCATTAGCCGGCAAGGTAGCTGACTTACGATTACCCTGATATTGACCATGTATTTGTTTTGTCTTCTCTTTTATTCACAAACGACGGAAGGTCTCACCTGCTCATGAAGTGTTTTGCCACCTTCTCCAAGACGGTGGCACACCTGCTGAGCTCCTTTGCCATCGGGGTGCCGCGATGTTCGCTGGCCTGTGCGTTCAGAGCTCCGGAGAACGGGCTTTCCTCTGGTGCAGCACCTGGAAGGCACACGGGGTAAGCTGTCACAGATGTAGTCTCTGAGACCACAGTTTCGTCAACTTTGCTCCTAATGTTGTGTTATTGGACCGGTGTCTGAAGAAGTTTGAATGTCGGAGGTCCTAGCCAATAGCCACACTTGTGCGATAGGGACGTTTACGATATCGCCAGTGATTATAGGGAAAAAATGCAGTGCAAAAGAGAAACTCAGATAAAAAAGCCTAAAAACACGCTATAAATACGTATATATACCCCCCCAAACCAACCTCTGCTTGGAGAGTAATTATAGGGTGCTATAGCATCATGCCCATGTTAAAAATACGGAGGCAAAAGTACTTTCCTTCTCACTTAATGAACGGTCAGGACTTCCGGTGAAAAAGAGTTCTCTTTGTTCTGATTTTCCCAGCCCCATCATGATGTAACATTTCCACCTGACATTTCTGCATGTGCTCACCTCCGGACACTACATGGGCGGCCGCTTCAGCCTCCATTTCTGCTTTTGCCTGAGCGACCGCCTGCTGCAGTTCTTGTTCTGTAGGGCTCTGGCCGGTAACCATGACAACCAGCGGTGCCATGGCAACCGCGGCGAAGAGTATCGGGATCAACCTGAAAGCAGAGAGAACATCCTCGTCACCGTTGTATCAAATCTCCAAGCATATCTTTTGGCGGGCGAACAAATGTATCGATTTAAAGAAGAAAGCCCTATAAAAACGCCTAAAATCGTTAAAAAAATCAGCAAAAGCCTCTTCTTGCAGAGTACTCCGTATCTATGTCTGTATGTCTCGGATAATTGATGTGTTGTGTTCCTGAGATTGCAATACGCGGCGCAATGAATGCGAGTGCTGGGCGGAGAGGTTGACATGGCACGACAGAATGGCAGGATACTAATAATAATGATAATTATATAAACTTAATTTGTACACAACTTGTACGAGGTACAGAGCATGGTATCTTCTGCCATATAACAAACATAAAATAGGAGACTTATTCACATTACAAGAGAGTCTATACAGTTACAAGATGAAAATGTACAATTAATGATGTTATTTTAGCGTGTAGTCATATGACAAGGCGGTACGTGACGGGACTAAACAAGCCTGAACCACCCACATCTGCTTGGAGAGTTGCCAAAGTTTTACAGGTGAGCAGATTTCACCTGTGACATGACAGAGCGTGTCCGCACATTGCGTCGGAATGAAGTGATCATGTTGATGCTCTAACCGTGCCAAGAGCGCATACCCTGACAACAAAGGGACAGAACTGTGTACACTAAAATATAGGCTTAAAACTCCAGAACATAATCACCGAGCAGATCGTTCAGTGGCTGGCTAGACAGTATCAAATTGACAAGACAGTGTCAAATTGGCAGGGTAATATCAAATTAGCAGGGCATTCAAATTGGCAAGACTGTATAAAATTGGCAGGTCAGTATCGAATTGACAAGTCAGTATCAAATTGGCAAGAAAGCATCAAATTAGCGGGCATTCAATTTTGTAAGACAGCATCAAATTGGCAAGACAGTATCAAATTGACAAGACAGTATCAAATTGGCAAGACAGTATCAAATTGGCAGGACAGTATCAAATTGGCAGGGCAATATTATTGGTGTGCTTGCTATGTCATTGAGAAATAAAATCTGAATCTGAACTTTTATCTTTAAAACATACCAAGGGACTTATCATAGAGTGTATACAGTACAACATAAAAAAAGTATGGTGGAATTTTTAGCGTGTAGTCATATGACAAGGCGGTACGTGACGGGACTAAACAAGCCTGAACCACCCACATCTGCTTGGAGAGCTGCCAAAGTTTTACAGGTGAGCAGATTTCACCTGTGACATGACAGAGCGTGTCCGCACATTGCGTCGGAATGAAGTAATTATGTTGTTGTTCTAACCGTGCCAAGAGCGCATACCCTGACAACAAAGGGACAGAACTGTGTACACTAAAATATAGGCTTAAAACTCCAGAACATAATCTCCGAGCAGATCTTTCAGTGGCTGCGAAACAGGATCAAATTGGCAAGACAGTATCAAATTGGCAGAGTAATATCAAATTGGCAAGACTGTATCAAATTGACAAGACAGTATCAAATAGACAGGATAGTATCAAATTGGCAAGACTGTATCAAATTGACAAGACAGCATCAAATTGGCAGAGTAATATCAAATTGACAAGACTGTATCAAATTGACAAGACAGTATCAAATAGACAGGATAGTATCAAATTGACAAGACAGTATCAAATTGGCAGAGTAATATCAAATTGGCAAGACTGTATCAAATTGACAAGACAGTATCAAATTGGCAGAGTAATATCAAATTGGCAAGACAGTATCAAATAGACAGGACAGTATCAAATTGACAAGACAGCATCAAATTGGCAGAGTAATATCAAATTGACAAGACTGTATCAAATTGACAGGACAGTATCAAATCGGCAAGACAGGATCAAATAGACAAGAAAGTATTAAATTGGCAAGACAGTATCGAATTGGCAAGACAGTATCAAATTGACAAGACAGTATCAAATTGACAAGACAGTATCAAATTGACAAGACAGTATCAAATTGACAAGACAGTATCAAATTGACAAGACAGTATCAAATTGACAAGATAAGACAGTAGCAAATAGACAAGACAGTATTAAATTGGCAAGAAAGTATCAAATTGACAAGACAGTATTAAATTGACAAGACAGGATCAAATTGACAAGACAGGATCAAATTGACAAGACAGGGTCAAATTGGCAAGACAGGATCAATTGACAAGACAGTATCAAATTGATAAGACAGTATCAAATTGACAAGATAGTATTAAATTGACAAGACAGGATCAAATTGACAAGACAGGATCAAATTGACAAGACAGTATCAAATTGACAAGACAGTATTAAATTGACAAGACAGGATCAAATTGACAAGACAGGATCAAATTGGCAAGACAGGATCAAATTGACAAGACAGGATCAAACTGATAAGACAGGATCAAATTGGCAAGACAGGATCAAATTGACAAGACAGGATCAAATTGACAAGACAGGATCAATTGGCAAGACAGGATCAAATAGACAAGAAAGTATTAAATTGGCAAGACAGTATCGAATTGGCAAGACAGTATCAAATTGACAAGATAAGACAGTAGCAAATAGACAAGACAGTATTAAATTGGCAAGAAAGTATCAAATTGACAAGACAGTATCAAATTGACAAGACAGCATCAAATTGACAAGACAGTATCAAATTGACAAGACAGCATCAAATTGACAAGACAGTATCAAATTGACAAGACAGGATCAAATTGACAAGACAGTATCAAATTGACAAGACAGTATCAAATTGACAAGACAGTATCAAATTGACAAGACAGGATCAAATTGACAAGACAGTATCAAATTGACAAGACAGTATCAAATTGACAAGACAGTATCAAATTGACAAGACAGTATCAAATTGACAAGACAGTATCAAATTGACAAGACAGTATCAAATTGACAAGACAGTATCAAATTGACAAGACAGTATCAAATTGACAAGACAGTATCAAATTGACAAGACAGTATCAAATTGACAAGACAGTATCAAATTGACAAGACAGTATCAAATTGACAAGACAGTATCAAATTGACAAGACAGTATCAAATTGACAAGACAGTATCAAATTGACAAGACAGTATCAAATTGACAAGACAGTATCAAATTGACAAGACAGTATCAAATTGACAAGACAGTATCAAATTGACAAGACAGTATCAAATTGACAAGACAGTATCAAATTGACAAGATAATATCAAATTGACAAGACAGCATCAAATTGACAAGATAAGACAGGAGCAAATAGACAAGACAGTATCAAATTGACATGAGAGTATCAAATTGGCAGGTAGTATCAAATTAGCAGGGCATTCAATTTGGTAAGACAGTATCAAATTAACAAGATAAGACAGGATCAAATAGACAAGACAGTATCGAATTGACAAGACAGTATCAAATTGACAAGACAGTATCAAATTGACAAGACAGGATCAAATTGACAAGACGGTATCAAATTGACAAGACAGTATCAAATTGACAAGACAGTATCAAATTGACAAGACAGTATCAAATTGACAAGACAGTATCAAATTGACAAGACAGTATCAAATTGACAAGACAGCATCAAATTGACAAGATAAGACAGGAGCAAATAGACAAGACAGTATCAAATTGACATGAGAGTATCAAATTGGCAGGTAGTATCAAATTAGCAGGGCATTCAATTTGGTAAGACAGTATCAAATTAACAAGATAAGACAGGATCAAATAGACAAGACAGTATCGAATTGACAAGACAGTATCAAATTGACAAGACAGTATCAAATTGACAAGACAGGATCAAATAGACAAGACAATATCAAATTGGCAAGACAGTATCAAATTGACAAGACAGTATCAAATTGACAAGACAGTATCAAATTGACAAGACAGTATCAAATTGACAAGACAGGATCAAATTGACAAGACAGTATCAAATTGACAAGACAGTATCAAATTGACAAGACAGGATCAAATTGACAGGACAGTATCAAATCGGCAGGACAGTATCAAATCGGCAGGGCAGTATCAAATCGGCAGGGCAGTAACAAATCAGCAGGACAGTATCAAATTAGCAAGGCACTGCCGCAGGGTTCCAGCCAGCGCCCGTTTCTCCGTCATTTGACGGAATTTTGCCGCTCATGATGGCCAAAAATTTTGTCCAATCCGTCATATTTGTCGGACAAAAATCCATGCGTGTAAACTGTAAAGACATGACTTTGTGCAGATCTTCAATTTTTCTCCACTGGTGCAAACTGGTGCAAATTTTCGGCGAAGCCGATTTAGATCATCTCTAACGCCTCCCGGGGCCCGACAACGTCGACCCCAGCTAGCCAGTAAACAGAGAGTCAGAGGCGCCGTGGTTGCCGGCTGCGTTATATACTTAGTATCCCCCTCCCCACTCAAGTTTTGGCCGGTCGACCGATCACGTATTAAACGTGCCGAAGTTTATGACTTCCGGTTTAACGCCAATCATTGTTATATACCGAAGAAGCCAAAAAAAATCCGAAATGCCACTGTTTTTTGCAGAGATTTTGTAAAAAATCTTGTGTAAATCGTTTTAGTTTCAAAGTTTCAAGCCCACATACACGCACTAGTACTTTTCTCTCGCGAAAAATGGTAAACAATGTCAGCGTTCCACCAATCACCGGCTAAAGAACACTGCGCGTCACAAAAAATCAACCAATGACAGACAAATCTCGCCATTCGCGAGATGTTAGTTTAGCGTGAATTCGCGATATTTCGTCAGAAATGAAAATAATTCGGCGACGATGCGGTTGTTTCGATGGCTTGAATCGGCGAATTATGATCACATTCAGTCAAGTTATCGCACGAAATTACTGGAAAATACATGGGTGAAAAAATTGCCCCTCAAAATTCAGGAGATAGGGTTTCAGGGGGTTTATATTTCAACATTTTCCCGGGGAGCATGCCAGGGTGGACATTTTTTAATTCCAACATATCTAATCACAAGACGTGGTGACGGCACACTCAATTTTTTCAGCTTATATTTATGCCGCCACCAACACAGGGGACAAATAAATTACAGGACAATACTCATTTTCACCTGAGCGAAGTGAGGAAAGTCGTGTAAAGTGCCTTTTCCAAGGGCACAAGGTCGGTGGCATGTCAGGACTCGAACCCGGGACCTCTTGATTCCGAGTCGATCACTCTGCGGCTACGCCACACGACCCACAGGATGGACATTACAGATAACGTACGGCTTACCTTGTTAACATGGCGTCTGCGTGAGACCAGCCGACGGGACGATGCCGGGCCGACAAGAGACGATATCCAGACGACGGAGACGATTTCAAGCCGACAGGAGGACGATGCCTGGCCGACAGGAGGACGATGCCTGGCCGACAAGAGACGATATCCAGATGACGGAGACGATTTCAAGCCGACGGGAGACGATGCCGGGCCGACAAGAGACGATATCCAGACGACGGGACACGAAACACGGGCCGACGGACACGATGCGGAGCCGACCGGACACGAATTCGCAGCAGTGACGGTCTCTCGTCTGAGACACCTGTCTACCTGTCTGTCCCCTGCCTGGAGGCGGCCCTTTATTAACCCTTCTCCCACCCACCTTCATGCCTGAGCAGATGTCACGTTTTCTAGGAAGTGCAATGACTTGCAGTAGCTGCCCTTTCCACTGATGGTCATCCGTGGGTGTCACGAGCCACGAGGCTCGTGACACCCACGGAGCCGTGAGAATGGCATAAGTCAGGCCACGGGAAGTTCATTTCTTGGATGGCATCACTGGGCTTGTTACCTCCATGAAAAATGGAGGTATTGTTTTTGGCGTGTCTGTCTGTGTGTCTGTCTGTGTGTGTGTCTGTCTGTCTGTCTGTCTGTGTGTGTTTCCGCAACTTGGTAGGCAGCATAACTTCATAACGCCTTTATGGATTGTGATGATATTTGGTATGCTGATAAGTCTTAGGAAGACAAAGGTCAAGGTCAAATATGGGCCTCCTGGTGGATGACCTTGGTACTGCAGCATAACTTCCGGTTTGTCATCTTTGTCTTGAACAAGCTATGGTCTTGACTTTTTGGTGACAGATAGCTTTTCCTGTCAGGAATAAGTGGTGGGGGTTTGGTCCCCCTAGCAGCTTGTTCTGGAACTGCAGGGCACTTTCTGGCGAAATGTTTAAAAGCCAATAAGTCCAGATAGGAACAACATATTTTCATAATTTTTGGTGTGTAGGTAGCTGAGAGAGAGATGCACATAATTAAATGCAAATTATGCAAATGAGGACTTTATTT
>NW_017804109.1:334244-339076 GCF_001625305.1 Branchiostoma belcheri
GACCGACACGAATTCGCAGCAGTGACGGTCTCTCGTCTCGAGACACCTCGTCTACCTGTCTGTCCCCTGCCTGGAGGCGGCCCTTTATTAACCCTTCTCCCACCCACCTTCATGCCTGAGCAGATGTCACGTTTTCTAGGAAGTGCAATGACTTGCAGTAGCTGCCCTTTCCACTGATGGTCATCCGTGGGTGTCACGAGCCACGAGGCTCGTGACACCCACGGAGCCGTGAGAATGGCATAAGTCAGGCCACGGGAAGTTCATTTCTTGGATGGCATCACTGGGCTTGTTGAGTTTGTCATAATGCGATTTTTGGTTGCTTCCCCTTAGGAGCATAATACTCCAGTTTTTTCTCTTATTAAGGCTCGTCAAAAATCATCTGAACGTTCAGGTATATCGTAGGTAAGAACTGATATCTATTGTAGACTCGCTAATGTTTGGCGAGAGGAAATTTTGCCGTAAGATAAGACGGGACAGTTTTCTTCGGGCGGTGTTTTAAGTTGTTAGCGGTTGAAACAGTTTACTGTGTAAACACCGGAACATTTACTGACAACAGGTCGGAAACCAAGATGGCACACGGCCTCACGAGAAGAGAGTAGAATCCCAGAAAGGAAATACCTGTCGAGAAAATACTAAATGCGCTATTAGTAGTTTAAGGTACTGTCTGTAGTATTAGTTGCATTATGCCTCTTGTTGTATTAGACACTGTAAGGTCATGGCCGAAATAGTCCACAACTGTGGTTCACGTCCGCATGGCTTCTGCCTCTATATGCCGCTTTGTAGTATTTTGTAATATTTTTCTGTCAGCCCACAGGAAAATGTTCCTAACATGTAGTCCCTTTCTTCAATGTTGCTGTCATAAATATTCAATATCGATACGTGTCTCTACGTGTTATTTTTATATCTGTACAGCGGGAAAATGTAGATTTCATTCACTACCAGTGATTTCGGACATACTTACACTTACAGGGCCTGACCTTTATTTACTATTGGTGAATTCAAGTTTGCGCGCAGTTTCGGGCAACTGTAGAGTGCCACAGATGCTCACGGTACTGCCTTTGTGGTGGTGTGTTCTAACACCGCGTATAAAAAAAAAAACAAGACGTTGGAAAACTGGCGAAAATACCACAGCCTGCCAGTGTCAATGCCACTCGGCCGTAGTACCCCAGCTGCCCACCTGTGAGCTGTTTACTCACTGACGCGTGCGGTCCTCAAGTACTTAAATACCTTCAAAGACCAAACATCCTGTACGTCTATAAAAAAAGCCAACAGACTTGCGTGATCCACGACAAAATGGGTGAAGAGCTTTATAATAGCCAACGAAAGACGAAAGACCAACCTAATCTGTATCATTACATTGGCGTGTGCCTTTTTACTTTCTTTGTGAGGATGAACACGACCGAATCGGGAAACACCAAACAATATTACAATGAAAAGAATAACAAGACCTTTCAACACAAAAGGCTGAATCCTTATTCATGGATTTATTACCACATCAGGTGATTTACCCAAACAATCTTTTTCAGGGAACCAACAAAAGACGCACCTTACAGTAAATTTTACCCTTTCTTTACTGACATCCGCTCTTTAATGTGACGATAGGCGAGGATGACCGAATCTGGAAAATGCCTGTGGCTTAAACCAAGTACCTGATAAGTGATAACGATTTAGACCCCCCTCCCCTTGCCCTCACACACAAGAAACATACGCGACTAATATACAACTATGTCAAGTATGTTTTACCCCAAAGAAAAGTAACAATGATTGGTGTTTACAAATGCCAGCCAAAGTTTAAACGTTGACCTTGTTCTACGTCATTGCGAAGGTATGGCGGTGGCCAATTTGTGAACTAGCCGCAACTTCAAACGGCCTAAACTACGATGGACTAACGAACTAACTGTAGAAATCACTTTTCAGACATACCATGCATGACATAATGACAGATTTTATCGAATCTCTTGTGTCGCTTAAAGTCCACACAAGAGTAAAGAGCTAGCCGTTCTTATGTCTCTAATATATTTCTTGATGTGACGTCATCGAACATGCGCACCTGGCCCGCCGTGACTCAAGACTGGAGTTTTGCTCTAAAAATAAATGTTTTTTATTGTCCAAACAGTACCCGTGCAGTCACAGCCTTTATACGGCTGAATTGATGCAGGGTATCACATAATAATCAATACAAATCACAACAATTACAACAATCAAATAATACACATGATAACACATATTTGTTCCACAATTATTTTTTGTGGAACTGTCGCAAGGGTCTGTGCGGCTGCCATTCGGCGCCACAAGGTGACCTCAATACGACTTTCCCCAACCGAAGTTAGGTACCCATTCACACCTGGGTGGAGTAAGGAAAGTCGTGTAAAGTGCCTTTCCCAAGGGCACAACGTCGGGCGCATGTTCAGACATGTGCCGGGTACGACTCGGAATCGAACCCGGGTCTCCCCGGTTCATAGTCGATTGCTCTAACCACTACACCACCCGACGCCACATCGGTCAATGTTTTAATGAACAGCACCTGATCCACACTGACTCTGCTCTTTTGTTGTGTGGATGAACACGACCGAATCGGGAATGACAAACAATATTACAGTGCGCCTGAGATCACGTGTACTGAGGCATCCTGTTTACCTGGAAAACGTGCAGAGCACACCTGTCCGGGGGGGACAGACAGGTGCGCCGCTACAGGTGACTGGGCCGGTGACGTCGTCTTGTTTGTTTACGTGTTCCAGTGTCAGTGATCAGTGTTAGCTAAAGGTCAGGCGCACTGTAATATTGTTTGTCACTCCCGATTCGGTCGTGTTCATCCACACAACAAAAGAACAGAGTCAGTGTAGGTCAGGCGCTGTTCATTAAAACATTGCCCGATTCAGTTCAACCGAAGCTGATCATCCTGTTCAAGTCTGAAATAGGAGAGGCGAAGAATCTCCAAGCAGATCTCTCAATTTAGTTCAACCGAAGCTGAAGATCCTATATAAGTCTGAACTAGGCGAGGCGAAGAATCTCCAAGCAGATCTCTTAGTGGCTACAAGACAGTATGACGGTCACGTACAACTCTTTATTAACACATTGAAGAACTCAACTCAAACGTAGCATTAACTGTCAAAACGCCAGAACATTTACTGACAACAGGCCGGAAACCAAGATGGCACACGGCCTCACGAGAAGAGAGTAGAAAACCAGAAAGTAAAAACCTGACGAGAAAATACTAAATGCGCTGTTAGTAGTTTAAGGTACTGTCTGTAGTATTAGTTGCATTATGCCTCTTGTTGTAGAAACTGTAAGGTTATGGCCAAAATAGCAAACTGTGGTCTGCGATAAGTTTCTATCTGTACCGTTGGAAAATGTAGTAAAAGGTACTGTCTGTAGTATTCGTTTAAGTATGTCTCTTGTTGTAGACACTGTAAGGTCATGGCCAAAATAGCAAACTGCGGACTGCGATATGTTTCTATCTGTACCGTTGGAAAATGTAGTAAAAGGTACTGTCTGTAGTTACTGTATTAGTCTAAGTATGTCTCTTGTTGTAGACACTGTAAGGTCATGGCCAAAATAGTAAACTGCGGTCTGCGATATGTTTCTATCTGTACCGTTGGAAAATGTAGTAAAAGGTACTGTCTGTAGTATTCGTTTAAGTATGTCTCTTGTTGTAGACACTGTAAGGTCATGGCCAAAATAGCAAACTGCGGTCTGCTATATGTTTCTGTCTGTACCGTGGGAAAATGTAGATTTCATTCACTACCGGTGATTTCGGACATACAGGGCAAAACAACAAGCCGTTCTCATGTACCAAATATATTCCTGCATGTGACGTCATCGCACATGCGCTCCTGGCCCCGCCGTGACTCAACGGACTGGAGTTTTGCTCTCACCTGCGATCACCTCACGTCTGGATTTACCTGGAATACGTGCAGAGCACACCTGTCCGGGGGAGGGACAGACAGGTGCGCCGCTACAGGTGACTGGGCCGCTGACGTCGTCTTGTTTGTTTACGTGTTTCAGTGATCAGTGTTAGCTAAAGGTCAGGCGCACTGTAATATTGTTTGTCATTCCCGATTCGGTCGTGTTCATCCACACAACAAAAGAACAGAGTCAGTGTAGGTGAGGTGCTGTTCAAGTGACTGGGCCGCTGACGTCGTCTATTGTGCTTGCGTGTTTCATCGAGATATCTATCAGCGATCAGTGTTAGGTAAAGGTCAGACGCAACTGTTGTGTAAACGTTCACTGTAATATTGGTTGGTGTTTCCCGATTCGGTCGTGTTCATCCACACAACAAAAGAGCAGAGTCAGTGTAGGTCAGGTGCAACTATTTATTACGACATTGCCCGATTCAAAACCGCAGCTAGATATCCTATTCAAGTCTGAAGTAGGCGAGGCCCATAATAAGGAAAATGGCTGGACTAGCAGTGGCCTCCTTCGCAGACTTGTGGAGCGGCGTTAAGGTTTTTTTTCGGTGAGCGACTCAAATTAATTCGCCGAGGGATTTTGCCGGGAGAGAGGTTTTCACGGCGGGTTTTCCCCGCCGCTTTAATTTGCTCTTAGTTGACGTCTATTTTACAATCCTCGGGTCCCACCTAGCGACTTTATCGAAGAGTGCACTTTATACCCTAAAATAAGGCAAGTGAGTCTCAAAATCCTCAAAGCAATTTGCTGAGTCTTGTGATAAATCATTAATGTCCAGATGCATCTACAGATGAATGTTACATTGGAAATACTTATTAAAGATTTTATAATATGATAGAAAAACACAAGGCTGACAACTGACATTTTTGTAGATTTATTGAGGATGGAAGGAAGTTCCCAAGATGCGGTAGCGCCAATATATCTAC
>NW_017804109.1:339096-387987 GCF_001625305.1 Branchiostoma belcheri
TCTCTCTCTCTCTCTCTCTCTCTCTCTCTATATATATATATATATATATATATATATATATATATATATATCTCTCTCTCTCTCTATATATATATATATATATATATATAAAAGAGAGATCTACACATGTGTCTATATCAACAAAATACAATAACCAAATAAAACGCACGCAATTAACTTTTCAATCTTCGCCGCACATTTTCCTCATAGGGCGTTAAATCTGTTTGAAATTCTAACTATAGCATTAGGTATATCTGTTTCTTTATGAGGTTTGCAAATATAGGTATGTATGTAAATATACTGAAGTGCCAAAAATTTATATTGTAGCATACATTAAGCGTTCAATATCTAAATGTTTGCCATTTCTAATCCTCTATCATATTGCTATAAATATGATAGAGGATTAGAAATGTAAATATATATATATATATATATATGTATACCTTTAACATAATTCCTCTATTTCCCACTGTAAAGTGGTCGTACATAATGGTAATCATACTTAATTTACCTAGAAATAGAAACTAGCAAGAGCTTTAGCATCATGCATTGCATTAGCAAATGTGTGGAGAAAGCTCATTATCCTTTTACAACACCTAAGGACTTCACCCCATAAGCTGATTAATAGAAACAATAGTAGTATATCTGGGTCTTAGCATAGAATCTGACCGTTAAAGGCATTCAATGCATTTTCCGGGATGCAATAGAAAATTATTCCAGATGATTGAATTCTCGTGATATTGATATTTCGTCGTACGTTTCATCGCTTCATTTCATACTTGAAGTGTTTGAAATGGCTCTAAAGAAGCTACGTGAGGAGTCACTTACAGTTTATTTTAGTACCACCAATAAACAGGTACAACCAGCCTAAGATACCAAACAACCGTATTCCATCGCATTTGTGCCTCGCAGATATCAGTATGCTATGGTGTAGTTTTGATTAAACTTTCTACACTTAAAAAGATTACCATGAAATTGACTCTTAGAATCCAATTTTACTGCCCTGAAATCGCATTGGGTGCCTTTAAAAGTGCTACTCATTATTAGTCAGCGCTTATCTCCAGATCAATCCAATATCCGTCTCGGAACACTGAGACATCGATGGTTTGCCTGAGCTCGTCCCTTATCCTATCGACATAAAAGCAAATGGTTGTAGGAATGTAGATCAAGGTAAAGCGAGAGTCAAGTTCAATGTTATGAGGAGTAGGGCAGTTGAGATCTATGAGGTTGCTGAAGTCAAGGTTTGCAGCCATTTGTGTGTAATGCGCGTCGATATTCGGCAGAAAGTCATCGGCGTACTTCCGGCCCTGGATATTTTGAATGAAGGTCCTGGGTAGTTGATCTGCAATGCAAAAAAAAACACGATATCGTATTACTTGCTGTTTTTTTAGAGTAACGCGGCATTTTGTCAGTGCTCAGTATCAATCTACTTGCTACTTACTCTTAGCGTAATATGAATAGCATATACGTTTCTGTATATCCACTATTAATGGCATCCAATACAATTTCAGAGCGGAAAAGTCTGTATTACATGTATGCTAACATTTACTGCCATTCTTAGCACATTTTCGCAATCATTTCATGTTTGAAGCTATTTAAATACCTCAGAAACTACATACGTGAGACGTTTTTAGTTATCACCTATAAATATGTAGAAATAGCCTACGATAAAACACAAGCAACCTTTTTCAATCTGCATTGCATTTTTGCCTGAACGACGTAATCAGTTGGCACTAGGCTAGGATTGAATCCACTTAAACTACAACAGACAAGAGACAGTTTTGCTGCCCTAAAATTGCTTTTCTGGGTTCAATATGTGGCTTCAACTCTTTCTAATTGCAATGTCGAAGATGAAACGGATTTCCAGTATGGAGATTCTTTATTCATATTGACACCAAAAGGCAAACTTTACAGCAAGGACGAGTATCCGTGAAGTGAAAGAGTTTGCGTACGTATATACAAAAATGACAAATTACAAGACACGCCCCATATGCATTGATGCATACCTGGCAAACCACGAGAAGGGTCGAAGTCCCGTATTTCCGGCAGCTGCAGGCCCGTGTTGGGGGCGGAGGCGTCCTGCAGGTACTGCAGGACCCAGCGGGGCGGGGCGATGACCAGGTTATCGGTGTCCTGCAAGTCACGGATACGGGATCCATCTTGTTCACGTAGCTCCTTCAGTGCGTCCCTAAACTGCTTTAGTTTAAGATTGTACCCAGTCAATCGTCTCAGTCTGGTTGACGAAAGCCAGCTATTCATACGCGAATAGTCGAATACTAAAAATTGAAGAAAATAAATTAAAAAAAGGTTCATTAAGGCTTACATGTACCGTCTCTATTGCTTACAATTTCTGTTCTGTTCATTAGTTGTCCTTGAAGTGATCTAACGTGTTTACTGTTTATAGGAGAACCAAATTATTCTACCACCATGGAGATTATTTGGGATAATACACTTTTGATTGCATTGAATTGATCATTGCATTTCCCGGATTAATTACTAAGAATACAAAACGAAATGTTCGTGGCAGTCAATGGCAACGCAGCGATACTGTAAAAGTAGAGTACCTGTATCGAGGTCTCGTGGTGTTATTACAGGGCACTCTGGAAAAAACAAACATGATATTCTCATGTTGGTAGAATGCATAATAATAATAATATAATTGAAAATGATATTGATTATCATAGGTATTACTTAAGGCTCATCCAAACACATTTTGTCGTTGAACGGTAATGAAATAATCGTTACATCAAAGGACAGAATGTCACACACAACTATTGAAAAAATATAACAGCACAAAGCACACAAATACAAAATATATAAAAAAACTCGTAAATTATATGTAACGTTCTAAATTTACAGTACGTTTATTTTCATTGTAAAATTAAGCCAGGAATTAAAAAAGGAGCTTTCAGTATATAATAAGGCTGAAAAAGACTGAGTGCAAGTTTGGATTGCAATGGTTTTATCAATAAGGTAAAGGACTTTGCAATAGCAATTACCATTACTTTTTTTAGCCTAGATGCTAGACGCTGGCGCTCATAAGCGATAGATTTTTTGTAGGGAAAAGCCCTAATGCCCGCTACAGTATTCTCCGCCCAAACTCCGGCTGCCCCAAACCCCTTAGAGCCAGGGTGCCAAATCGTCCCAATTTGTCCCAATGTTCAAACAATGATCATAAGTACTGCCTCGCATGCACAAGCGCTTTTCATCAAATCACCGACACAGCTCCTGCCGTCTCCCCAGTAACCACTATTGCACGCGCATGTGAACGATCCAGGCGTGTTCGTGCACGTTGCGTTACCGTCACAATCGTCTGTGCCCATCGCACACTCGTCAATATCTGAATAAAGAGCACATTATATGTTGAAATATAACTGTAGATCATACCATACATTTAAGGAATATATATATATATAGTATATCAAGAAAATCAGTTCACTCTAAGAATCCTGTCATTGACGTTGGCATTGAAGTATGTATTGTAGCTTTCTGTAACCTGCATGACGCTGCCGAAAATCTCCGATGTACAATAGGACCAACTATAATGGGATACATTCGTCTATATCTACAAGGATGCACAAAATGTGATGCTCTTGATTAAATGATCTCACCAACACAGCTCCTGCCGTCTCCCTGGTAGCCACTGTTGCACGCGCATGTGAACGATCCGGGCGTGTTCGTGCACGTTGCGTCACTGTCACAGTCATCTGTGCCCAGCGCACACTCGTCCATATCTGGAGAAAGAGCACATTATATGTTGAAATATAACTGTAGATCATACAACTGTCTTGTGTATGTACGGAAGCGCTTCTCGTCAAATGATAAGACTACTCACGCAGTGGCACAGCATGTAACGTCTTTGTGCATGGGAATTGTAATTCTCAAAATAACTGGCACCCAATATACATGTATCATCAACGGTCATACAACTGTCGCTGCTATTCCTCAAATGATTCTCACCGACACAGCTCCTGCCGTCTCCCTGGTAGCCACTATTGCACGCGCATGTGAACGTTCCGGGCGTGTTCGTGCACGTTGCGTCGCTATCACAGTCATCTGTGTCCTCCGCACACTCGTCAATATCTGCACGTAGAGAAAGGATACATTATACGTGTACCTCATATAAAGCTATTCATAATACTTGATATAGAATAAGACTACTCATGCAATGGCAGAGCATGTAACGTCTTTGTGCATGTGAATTGTAATTCTCAAAATAACTGGCACCCAATATACATGTATCATCAACGGTCATACAACTGTCGCTGCTATTCCTCAAATGATTCTCACCGACACAGCTCCTGCCGTCTCCGTGGTAGCCACTATTGCACGCGCATGTGAACGTTCCGGGCGTGTTCGTGCACGTTGCCTCACTGTCACAGTCGTCTGTACCCATCGCACACTCGTCAATATCTGGAGAAAGAGTACATTATATGTTGAAATATAACTGTAGATCATACACTACATATAAGGAATATATATAGGATGTCAAGGAAATCAGTTCATTCTTAGAATCCTGTTATCGACGCTAACATTGAAGTATGTATGGTAGCTTTCTGTAACCTGCATAACGCTGCCGAAAATCTCCGATGTACAATAGGACCAACTATAATGGGATACATTCGTCTATATCTGCAAGCATGCACAAAATGTGATGCTCTTGATTAAATGATTCTTACCAACGCAGCTCCTGCCGTCTCCCTGATAACCACTATTGCACGCGCATGTGAACGATCCCGGCGTGTTCGTGCACGTTGCGTTACCGTTACAATCGTCTGTGTTCACTGCACACTCGTCAATATCTGCATATAGAGAAAGGATGCATTATTTGTTGGAGCTCCTTCGGCAGCAAATCATCCCTCGCGGCGACATATTACTTGCGTCGCTCACAGAATAAAATAAAGCCGACGTCCAACAAGACTGCGAAGGAGGCTAACATTCTATGTGTACCTCATATAAAGCTATTCATAATACTTGATATAGAATAAGACTACTCATGCAATGGCAGAGCATGTAACGTCTTTGTGCATATCAATTGTAATTCTCAAAATAACTGGCACCCAATATACATGTATCATCAACAGTCATACAACTGTCTTGTATACAAGTACTCTCTGCTCTTGATTAAATGATTCTCACCGACACAGCTCCTGCCGTCTCCCTGGTAGCCACTATTGCACGCGCATGTGAACGATCCGGGCGTGTTCGTGCACGTTGCGTTACCGTCACAGTCGTCTGTGCCCAGCGCACACTCGTCAATATCTGGAGAAAGAGTACATTATATGTTGAAATATAACAGTAGATCATACACTACATATAAGGAATATATATAGGATGTCAAGGAAATCAGTTCATTCTTAGAATCCTGTTATCGACGCTAACATTGAAGTATGTATGGTAGCTTTCTGTAACCTGCATAACGCTGCCGAAAATCTCCGATGTACAATAGGACCAACTATAATGGGATACATTGGTCTATGTCTACAAGGATGCACAAAATGTGATGCTCTTGATTAAATGATTCTCACCAACGCAGCTCCTGCCGTCTCCCTGGTAACCACTGTTGCACGCGCATGTGAACGATCCGGGCGTGTTCGTGCACGTTGCGTCACTGTCACAGTCATCTGTGCCCAGCGCACACTCGTCCATATCTGGAGAAAGAGTACATTATATGTTGAAATATAACTGTAGATCATACACTACAATGCATTTAAGGAATATCGACAATATCAAGGAAATCAGTTCCCTCTTAGAATCCTGTTATCGGCGAAGTAGGTATGGTAGCTTTCTGTAACCTGCATAACGCTGCCGAAAATCTCGGATGTACTCGTACAATAGGACCAACTATAATGGGATACATTCGTCTATATCTGCAAGCATGCACAAAATGTAATGCTCTTGATCAAATGATTCTCACCGACACAGCTCCTGCCGTCTCCCTGGTAACCACTGTTGCACGCGCATGTGAACGATCCGGGCGTGTTCGTGCACGTTGCGTCACTGTCACAATTGTCTGAGCTCACTGCACACTCGTCAATATCTGCATATGGAGAAATGATGCATTATACGTGTACCTCATACGAAAGTACATTTTTAAATCATTCATACATTTTTGTAACACCATCAGAAAACACCATGTATAATAATACAACAATACATGAACATGCCTGTTTCACAGTGAACGCCTTCATAGCCAGCAAAACAGTCACAGGTGTAGCCGTTGACTCTGTCGATACAGGAGCCATTCTGACACGGATCGGAGAGGCACTCGTCTGTTTTTGCAACGGCATGGAACATTTTCAGTCAAAACGCTTATAAGCGTTATACAATGGTATATTCCAAAGCGAGATGCGCTTCATCGTTAGGTTCTATAGTCAAAAGCATAGAATAAAGTTTCAGATTTCTTCTAAATGAACACGTATTCGTCGAAGTATTGTTCTCAGACCCTTTCAGCATGAATAAGTTACAAAATACTCACTACAACGGTCCTCGACACACAGGCATTCCAAGACTCCATTCACGAGCACTAATTCGTGGCCGTCATCTTCACTGCAGGCCTCACAAGTAATGTTGCCCCCCATCTCGCAGACGCAGGTCTCACCCTCTCTTCCCCAGCGTTCTCCAAGCTGCAGGAGTTTAAATTATCGGTGCACATTAAGCACAGATCATCATTGGACTTTTAGGATGACCGGGTGTAAGCCGACAAGATATTGATAAGGTACACTTGTACTGTTAAAATGTAATACTCGGCGGAATGACATATATGTGGGTGTCTATTTTTTCAATCAAACATTAAAACATGTCGTTCAGACTATTTCTCATGAACATGGCTAAGATGACTAAGAGTCTGAACCTATGTTGTACAAGAAAGAATCGAGCCCGTTTACTGACCACGAAATAACGCCCTTCATCGCCGGTGCAGCCGCACTGCGATTCCAGAACGCACGTCTGCCCACTCAGCAGGAATCCCTCGTCGCATTCACATCCTTCTGTACAGTTACGGTCACACTTCTCGGAAGCGGTTGGGTTCAGGCAGGTGGCAGGACACAAACTGGCGCATGTGGAGAACGTGCTGTTTCCCCCACAGTTCAAAGCTGTTACAGATGAAAAAAAAAACAATGTCACTTTATCCGATGGTACAAACTTACATGTAGGCCAGATAATGGGTTCAAGGTTCAACTTAAATGCATAACAAGAAAATAGTTCCTAATTATTGTAAAGCGACAACAGACAACGTACGACAGCGATCTGGCGTCCGCCAAGAGAATCTAGCCCCGCCAGCTTGCACACAGGCTTCGGCGTAGGCTTCCAGGTTCTGACAAAGCCCCCTGGTGTCTCCTCCCAAGCCGCAGAGGTCGAAAACGCAGGTATCGAAGAAACGTTGTGGGTCCAGGCGGCCATGACAGGAGGCGAACGGGCCTGGGTCATCTGTAAGCACCCCGCACTCCGCCTCAGCAGCTGCTTTTAGGGCGTCGCTACAACCGTCAGGCGGGTCTGTTGGGGGATCGTCTGGACAACTGAAATTAAAACGAGATATACCTGAACAACGGCACGGAACCTATACCACAAAGCGTCGTTACTTGTGTAATGTTTTACATCGAGCTTGCTCACCAATATTGACAGTAGTACCTGAGATAGTTGATGGCATATTCGAGCCTCAAGATTTTAAACTAAACATCCACCACCATCTTTTGATATAACCATTCATCTGTCGTACCATTTACCCCAGTTCCTAAAAGTGGCTTTGCATTGAGCAAGACCGTTAAAGAATCGGGCATTATTATTGACATGCATCAGAACATATCGTCAGTTAATACATATTAGATATATAATGGTTAATACGTCTCATTATCGGTGAGCCAGCTGTTTCCGAAGATGTTGACATCTGCGACAATGGTCCCGTCGGGTGTCATGAAGTCGTCCCCCGAGAAACCGTTGAAGTTGCCGCACAGACCGCACATACTTCCACTGTAGTCATCTGGAACTGCCACCTGCAGAATAATTAGTGGTTATACATTACCTCCAGACGTGTTTTTTTGCACCAAAGTTACGCACTAAGACAATTATACAACACAGGAAAAACATAAGAAAATGAATTGTCTGAATCCTTAATGTAAGTCTAAATGCAAATCAGGATGGAAATACACAGAGACCGTTTGAAGTATGTGCTTGCCTGAACATGAGTAAAGCCATCGTAGGAGACGTACACGCCGTAGTTCACCAGCCACACGTAGACAAAAAGGCCACTCAGGTAGACCTGGATCTTATTAAGGGCTTTGCTGAAGGGCAGCGAGTGCAACTCACCGTCCACCTGGTGGTTTTAGTGAGAACACATTAATTTGCAGCTAGACAGGACAACTAACTGTGATATTAACATTGACTTCTAAGTTGGTGTATGTATGTATTGTAGAGTATTTCTTACAATAAAGTTCTATCTATAATCATGTGTCAAGCAAAGGAAGAGGACTGTAGGACTGAGGACTAGTCCGGCATTGTATTGGTTGCATTTTCGTTTGTGGGTATATCTGAATAAGTCATCAAAACAATACATTGTACGAATTGTTATGCAGCATCGTTGCTCAATCAATCAGACCTCTGTGTGCAATTGCAACGCTGCGAACGTCGTATAAGTGAACAGAATGACCGAAAAAAAACGTAACTCACCGTCACGAGTTTTCCCTGATGAAGTCCAACGGTCAGTCCGTACGCCTCCACGTACACGTCTCTGACAAAGGACAGGTGTGGGGCTGAGGTGATCGGTTGGTTCTGTGCCTCCACGATGAAGTCACAGCTGGTGCCTTGGTCCTTAGCTAAGGTGTACCTGCACGGGCCCTGGAAGTGATGCTCGTCCCCGTCGAACATGTGGTAGTGCGGGTCTCCCCATGCATAGCAGACGGTCGTTTCTGCCGTGGGAATATAAACCGCTGCTTATACATCGTGGTACCAAGGGTTGGATTTTGGGCAAAACTGTTGGAAGCCCAACAGGCCGCAATTGGCTGTTTTAAGGAGTTATAAGCTATCTATTTAAAGGCCTCCAATACTTAAGCCAGTGTCTCTGAATTCATTGCATTATTGCAATTCTAACTAACAGTGGTTTGCTGGCCATGTACAACTCCCTTTGTTGGCAAATGAGCTGAATTACCCTTGGAAAACATTCACCCGAAGCTTAAACATAGCAACAGAAAAGAAAGATCTGCCTCACCAGAGCATTTATATTCCACACAGTAGCATCCCCAGACGCCGGCCCTCAGCACCCATTTGAAGCCTGCAGCCTCATCGCAGGGTATATAAATGGGCATGATTGCCGTGACGGATTCACAAGCCATGACGTTCCCCTCTTCGCAGACACAGTCAAAACCGTTCTCCCGCCATTGTTCTCCGAGCTACATGGGTTATGCGCAAAATCATACGTGCTCGTTAAGGTACTGGATTAAATCAACTATTGTTTTTTGTTGAGGAGGTTCATCAGTAACGAATATGCTTCGATCAGTGACCAGTATTTAAAAGATGACAGCTAGTCTAACTGAAAGACTTAAAATTTGAAGAACTGGCAATCGTTAAGCCAGAATTGTCTTGACCTGGATCAGGTGAATATCTGTGACTCGAAATAATCTGACACGGTACAATACTTACATAACGAACATAATGGCATAAAAATTTTGCTACAATTGTGGTCGGACAATGGATAATTGTCCGACCAATGCACAATGAGTGAAATTGTACAGACCATGAAATAACGCCCGTAGTCGCTGATGCAGCCACACTGCTCCTCTAGAACACAATTTTGTCCACTAAGCAGATAGCCAGGATTGCACTCGCAGCCTTCTACACAGCTCTCGGTACATTGCTTTGGAGCGTTCGGGTTCGGGCAGGTGGCAGGGCAGGGAGTGGTGCATATAGAGTACGTGCTATCCGGTTGACAGTCTAGAGCTGTTAATGACAAAACAAAATAAAGGGAAGCAACATAAAATGTATTCAACGACTGCTAAACATAGCTTTATGTACTATCCTGCAATGCTGCATCACCAGAAAACCGACAAATACTCTGAAAATAAACGTCATTTATAAACAGAGACAAGAGTCATATACTCGTAGATTCTGTCACGTTTATGACCACATTTAGGCCAGAGTCTCTTACAATTTGAGGGATGTAGCTGCAAGTAGCTGAAAAGGTGGTTAAGAACTTGATTGTGGTTGTGTAGGACATAACTTGCAAATCTTGTATCGTACAAAATGAATATCATTTATTATGCATTTTACAAATTCTAAAAATATATACCAGGTTACGTACGACAGCGATCGTCCGTCCGCCAAGCAAATGGTGCCACACCAACTTCTCTGCACTCGTCAGCGTAGGTTTCCAGATTCTGACAAAGTGCAGTGGTGCTTATGCCCCACGCGCACATGTCGATGACGCAACTTTGGAAGAAAGGCTCAGGATCCTCGGTGTTGTGGCAGACAGCAAACGGGCCGTCCGTGTCTTTTAGTATCTGACACGCCGCTTCAGCAGCTGTCCGTATGTGTTCCTCGCAGTGGCCAGGAGGGGGATCTGGACAACTGAAGAAAACAGATTCCATTAATGTAACACTGCCTACATGCAGCGCTATTCAATGAACTCATACGTTTAAAATAGGAAGGGACAACTCGTGCATAAAGTTTGGCTCTATTCTATAAATGCCTCTTAAATTGCTCATCTGATCGGACTGTCATGTATGCAACCTTATTATACAATATACGTCTTCGTACATTTATATTTGCGTAGAAGGCTATTTTTATGCCTGTGCGTCTGTCTGTTCGTCTGTTTGTTTGTTTGTTTGTGAACAACATAACTCTAGAAGACATGCATGTATCGTAATGATATTTGGTATGTATGTAGTGTTAAAAGGATGAAACAGTATTTAGATTATTCCTAGCAACTTTCTAAGGAACTGCAGCAGAACTTCGAATTCCGGTTTTGATATCCTGTTCTGGGCACGAAAATAATGTACAGAAAATATCCCAATAGTTTTCATATTTAACATTAGACGTTCAGTCTTTGGACAACATTGTACAACTTTGTCTTTTGTTCAGGCGAAAACAGACCAAAAGAAACTTACCAAAAGAACATAATTATATGGCAGGCGTCAATAGTACAGAATCAGTTGTGAAAATAAATTGGATAGTCAGTCAGTATATAGTAGTTTATCTTTAAAAAAAAAAACCTACGTCACATTTCTCGTGTCGATGTACCAGCTGTTCGCGAAAGTTTTTCTGCTGTTGGTAATTTCGCCGTCGGGTAACATGAAGTCGTCGCTACGGACACCGTTGTTGTTGCCGCACAGACCACACATCTGTCCCATGTATTCGCTCGGAACTTTCACCTAAAATGGTATTGAAAGAACTGTACTTGAACATTTCCATCGAATTTGTTAAAGATACTTTGTCCAATTCAATTCCCATCCAATTTGTTAAAGACTCTGTTACCCTGTTATGCATGCACGTGGGAAAATATGTTTTGTAGTAATCAAAGTTACTTCAAATTCGATTCGTTGCTTCTCCGCCATGATACATACCCTGGTAGCTAGCGGAGTTCGGAGTTTTGACTACCAATTATATAACAACGTCAATGGCATCCAGAATCGCTTACCCTAATTTCATGCCGCCCGTTGTAATAGACGTCCACGTTGAATGCTCTCAGGCGAACCCGGACAAAAGACCCGGACAGCCTGACCTCTATCTTTCCATCTGCCAAGCTGAAGGGAAGCGAGTATCTCTCTGAATTCACCTTTTGATGAAAGAATAATATATATGCACGTTGTTGAAGATGTACAGCAATGTGCTAATCTTTAGAATTGAGACATGTTGAATTTCCACATATTAACCACGCATTTCCACCCGAAAAAAAGGCGAAGATTACTTACCTTGACCATCTTTCTTCGGTGAATTCCAACTACGAAGCCGTGTGCCTCTACGTATACGTCACGCACAGCGGAAAAACTTGGACTGTGAGGGATCTGTACGTTCTCTGTTGCCACGGTAAAGTCGCTGATGTTGCTACTTCTGTTACAGTGCTTGGCGAAGGTGAAATTGCACTCTCCCTGGAAGTCGTATCTGCGCCGGTCGAAAGTTGTGTAGTGCGGGTCGCCCCACGCACTGCAGGTTCTACGTCCTGTCAAGGGAATAAAACGATGTCAGAACCATGACTAAATGACTAAATGGCGACATATTAGAACTGACTTTCATTTTGCTACTTAAATACTTCTAAAAATACATTTGTACATTTGACCAATATTATTCAGGACCCATGACCGTGCTACGTCATACAGTATTATACTAACTGTCATAGATGTTACTAATAATAATATAATTTATGTACATGTATAACCAAAGTAAGGGTATAAGGTATCACAAACCGCTAGCTTGCGTCCCTGCCAGGAAACAGGCCCACAGGAGCAGCACGCCCACCACCCTCAGGTCGGGACGCATGCTGTTGACTTGGCGTCTGGCACTGAAGTACTTCTGTAACATTTATGCCAACAGGGTATTACAAGGGAAAACATCATCTTCTTTTCATATGATGTCTTGACGTTACTCCTCCCGCAAAGAAACCCGGTCCTGAGTCCAGAATCTTCATTTTGTCCAGCGAGACGGAGTGTTCTGGACAAAGTGAAAATTCTGGACTCAGAATCTGACATGTTCGACCCTCTGCTGCAATCACGTGTTTCCGACGCTACGTCCCGAAAGCTGGAGTACAAGGGTCAATTTTATGAAAGCTTACTCAGTGTTGGCCTGAACGTTTAGCCCTTTTTGTAATAATAGCAAAGATTCTGTTGGATCTGTAATTTCGCCTTAGACCGCCAGGGGACGTGCAGTTGAATCAGTACGATCAGTTTGACAGGTTTTTGATGAATTACACCCGTGTGACATCGGGGGCACATATCATTGAACAAGCACAAAGGAAAACCTTGCTTCAGGTAGGAACAGGTCTCGAATGTTTTTTTTTAAACTAGCTGTGAATAGTTTATGCATGTAAGTACTAGCTTTTTGACGCAGACGCTTTAGATGCCCAAGGTATGAAGATGTCCAAGGGTGACATGACAGTTTTCAGTCTGACACCAGAGCTTGAGGGCAACCAGGGTAAAACCGACCGACGTGTCAACTATTCCATCCCATTGTCTGGCAGGCAGAACATGAGCATTATTATGAACTTTGGTGACCGGTGCGCGCTGATACTGCCTTAGGAAAAACATCTGTATAATAAGATGCTATGAATCATCACAGGGTGAACACTAAAAGGCCGACATTTTCTTTGGAGCAAATTCAGCATGGCTTCACCACATTTTACGACATGGCAGGTAAAGAAGGAGAAAAACAAGGGAAAACAATTTGGGATTTTTAGTTGCATAATGCAAATTGTTGATTTTCAAGATAAAAAGAAGCGTTTATGCCCCGCATTCCAATGCTGGAGCAGGAAAGCTTGACTTACCTACCAAAACACTTGAATAAAGTTCGTACTGTCAATATGACATAGCTTTGTACATGTGTTAATTGAGTTAACCCAATCAAACCAAGACGAAGTTCTGAGTGATTAGAGTAAAGTTTGGAAAATGTCACCAGTGTAATTAATTCTTTAGATCACAAATGTGCCCCGAATGTAACGCCATGTAAATGCACAATTTGGTGCCGTGCTAGCCCGGGGAAAGAAAGAGCCAACGAGAACTCGTGTTTGATACATAAAGACCTTGAGTTGGTGTACGCGTCGTGCTAGCCCGAGGAATAGCCGAGGGGTATACAATATATACAGTATACAATGGTACATATAATTACATTGCGCTCTTAGCGAAAGACCTTGAGTTGGCAACAACTTTCGCGTCGTGCTACCCCGAGGAATAGATCCTTGGTTGGCGGCGGAGTTTGTGTCGTGATGACCTGAGGCTCATCGCGTTCGATAATGAGAAAGGCCATCACAGTGAGGAAAGGTGAACCAAGGACAAATAATCATTGGACGGAGGCGGTACATATAACCAATATCCTTCAAGTTAAACCGTCGGCTGAGGAAAAAGACTTGGTTGTGTAAAAATAGTCTCTTTATTCATACTGGAGTGTCGTGCTAGCACGAGACGTTTGAATTGTAGTTGATTCTTCAGATAAAAATGTGAACGATTGAGCATGTACAACAATCTGCTGGCAACAAAACTTTGTATTGCTGCATGCTCTGCATACCAGTGAACAACATGTTTTGAAAGGGAAGGAACCTCGACATTTATAGCGTCTTTATACACTTTCCTGGTGCATCTTAATTCTAAGTTAACATCTAAATGCTTTCCCCTGAGCATATCTTACACTATCAGAATGATACCATTTTCAGTTTTTCGCCGGGAATCATGTCTGATTTTGTGATTTGGGCTCTAAGACTTGTAAAAGATTCAATGTTCAGTGTCTTCACGACTTCTTATCTCGTTGGCATTGACCATGTGCCCAAATAAGTAAGATATACGCCCATGGTAACATTTTGGACATTTTTAAGACAATTGGAAAAAGACTAAGTAGTGGATGCGAGAAGCATACGTACTGCCTATCATCTGTTCAAACTCATATAAAGGAGATATGATCGAGAAAAATTTAAGGGATTTTTTTACGACCCACTCACATGTTAGGCCTATGTGTTCGTTTCACGAATAAATACGGTACAATATGGCAAAGTAACAAATTATAGATATGACCCACCAAACTTGATGTTTCAGAACGTTTTAGAGTTTAGATTGAGAACAGCAACAGTGTATAAATCATTTCGTTGTTGAATGACAACATTTAGGGTTTATTTACGCAATAAGTCAGGCAGCACCAAGAAGAGGGCAATAGAACAAAATTTGCTATAGAAAAATTTTCTCTTACATATATAAGTATAGGTGAAATTATTCAACTCACTTTTCTGTAGTGAACTTGAAGTCTTGAAAGTGAGTTGTCCCAATAGGCTTGACGTGAGAGTTGTCCAAAAATTCTTGACGGAGAGTCGTCAAAATAGTCTCGACGATGACCTGTCTTGGCACGCGTCTGGTCGGTTGTCCTGACCAAGACCAACTGCGCACGGGACTCACGCAGACAGGCCAGGTTATATCCTCACACTCCTGTGCAACCAGTGCGTCAGAAAGTACGCAGTTTAATTAATCATATTGTGACAGGTGACGTCATAACACCAATTATGACGACTATGCAGTGCACACACGCAAAGGGGGTGTATAACGTACATATATGTCTACAGCCAAAACATATTTGCATGTTATGTTGTA
This sequence comes from Branchiostoma belcheri, assembly GCF_001625305.1. Taxonomy (NCBI): domain Eukaryota; kingdom Metazoa; phylum Chordata; class Leptocardii; order Amphioxiformes; family Branchiostomatidae; genus Branchiostoma; species Branchiostoma belcheri. Next base: position 354,366 of record NW_017804109.1, read on the forward strand.
TGTAAAGCTGTAATTTTACTGACAAGGACTCGGAATCAAGGAATTTGCCGCGTCTGAATATCGACAGAGACAACGGCAGGACATGTCAGGGAAGGTAAATAATGAGCTACAAGTAGGCAAGATGAATTGTCGTGGGATGGCAATGTGGCAGAATGTGACTCGAGTCAATGACCGGGTGTGTCCAATGTGCTAATGTCAAGGATTGTACGAGGGTACAAGCGGTTAGGGCATGCCTCACTATTCTTGAAAAAAATGTCCTGTGGTCTTCTGATACTCCGTTTCCCCGGACTAATAATTAGGACTTCGCTGTATGCGTGACAGATGAAGGAAACACATCAGGGAAAGTCTGCCCGGCGGACTGATGGTCTAATTGCTGCTCACGAAGCAGGATGAGTCCTTGACCCCATCGGGGCAACGTGTGCCCATAATTGTCTATAATTACAGTTGCGACTGGCACGTACTGCCTCTAGATTGTATCCACCATTAGAACCAATTGTTATTCTGCCTTGTATGTTTCCTTATCAGAGCACGACATTGTCAGCGTTATTTTGGACACGATTCAGAATCAAGAAGTTCTGAGTTCAAACCCCAGACATGTCCCGATGTTGTGGCCTTGAGAAGGGCACTTTGCATTGAATCCCCTCAATTCACTAACTAAAGGTAAAAATTAATTTGTTGAGTCGGTAACGTCCGTGTGCATATAAAGTTATTTTAACGAAATCACCCCATTGTTCTGTCACGTATGTCAAAGCTACCTCAAAGCAAGGGTCCAAGGGCAATGGTGAAAGAACAACAACAGCAACAATAAGAGACGGACATCAACATGAAGCGTGTAGCCAGATTTATTGCAGGTGAAGTGCACTTAGAGAAATAAAACAACAGTCAGAATCATGGAACAGAAAACAAGAGTCAGTTTCCCTCACGCCTATGTAGCTATTACCGATCAGACAAGGCTGCAGGTTAACTCAAAAACTCATTTTGTTAAATATTCCAAAATATGCTCTGGCAAAATTTGACCCCACGAAAATCCTTTTGCATGATTGTACTTTTGCATAATTTGTTAACATTTTTATATTTTCGTATACTCTATTGCCGCCGCTGACTGATCATTATTCTGAACATTTATAATATCAATATTTAAATTTTACTTTTATATATACTTCCCAGGATGGATGTACAAATTTAACCAACGATAAAATCAATTTTATTTGCTGTAACCAAATATAGTTCATTTTCCAGTGAACATAAATTTACTAGACAGTCTTCAATAACATTTCGATACATTTGTTGAACACGTGCCAAATATGGCTTAAACGGCTGTATGCACATAACTCTATTAATTAATATCACCTAAATGAAACACTAGCCTTTGTGGCTTACAACAAGCTTTGAATAAAGAGAAAAAAATTCATTATAACACTTGTTACTTCGAGCAATGTCGTCGAATAGTGGGCCTATTCCTGTCATTATATCGTAACTTCAACCAAGCAAGCCTAAACCGTGTGAAGATACGGATCATCTGGTAAAGCCTACTGTAAGGCAAAGGAGAGAACTTTTAAGTATGATAATCGACTTTTTATTACTATTTTTGTAAGTAGAGATATTACATATAAGGACACTTTATGCTATGAAGATATTATAGATATAGATATATTATACATAAGGGTAACATTCTTTAAATAAGCTGCAGCAATGCGCAATAGCAATATAGTTACTTTGTAAGTCATCTACCAGAAGGCAGTACGATCAATGTTGTCCCGTTGTCCTGTTGACGGATATCGTCTGCCTTTCCCGGTCTCCTCGGTTACAACTCAGGCGGCGTACTGCTTTGCCAGTATTGGAGCTGTGTCCTTCATACCTAATGAAATCAGAGGAACACTTTGTCAACTAATTTCCAACCAAGGTGGGGTCGTGTGGCGTAGCGGCAGAGTGCGCGACTCGGAACTAAGAGTCCCGGGTTCGAGCCCTGACATGCCACCGATCTTGTGCCCTTGGGAAAGGCACTTCACACGACTTTCCTCACTTCGCTCAGGTGTAAATAAGTATTGTCCTGTAATGTATTTGCCCCCTGTGTTGGTGGCGGCATTAATATAAGTTGAGGAAACTTGAGTGTGTCGTCACCACGTCTGGTGATGACATGTTGGAATAAATTAAAAAAAAAATAATTTCCAGACTATAAAGACAGCGCCTGATTCTGTTCCATACATCAAAGAAATGCAAATCAAATTTATTCAGTAAGGATCTCGCGGGCACACACAACCGAATTTCGTTCAAAACGCATTAAAACACTGATTTGTTACACTCCTCGTAACATGGTTTAACTCACTTTTAAACATTAAGAAAGCATTACACAATTAAAATCTATACATAGTCTGCAATTAACAAGTTCCTTTAGCTAAGTGCTAATGGTACGACTGATTGATTGTCTTGTTGTAGAGACGAACTGCTCAATGAAGAAATACATAAGGCTTTTCAAGACGAAGACAAAGTTTGCGAAACGTTTGTTTCCAATCAATATGTTTAATTCGTATATACCTTAATTTTAAAGACACGTAGCAAATCGCATGGACAAAAGTTTATTTTCTTTAGTTGATTTTTTTTTCAATTTACTGCACCACTGACAGAACTTAAAGCATCATGCTGTCTCTTGTGAAGCAAACTAATGCTGAGGTCACATTTCCAAACCGGGGCCCGGCCGGGCAGTCTTATGGAACGAAAAGTACAATGTAAAAGACAAGGAAACACAGAAAAGTGGTCGATAATTACCATGGGCACTATTCCTGTATATTCTTGATATGAATTGTTAGTTTTTCGTTCATACAAACAGCCCGGCCGGGCCCCGGTTTGGAAATGTGACCTAGGCATAAGGAAGGCTAAAACGCTGATTCGACAACTTACCTCCCATGTCCTTCTGGTACGCCGCACGCTGACGGGCCAGGCGGACGCGCCATGCGAGAAGCAGGAGAACTGCAGTCATCAGACCCAGCACCACAGCCACGACCACCCACATGTATACTGTTGGGGAGACCGCCACTAACGCTGGAAGGACAGGAACGGCAAAATGGATGTTACAGAAGAAATCAATGAACTTGTGTCTGTTTCATCTTGGAGATACCTGGGTAGCCCCTACAGCTTCATGGCCAGATTCTACAGGGGCCCATGAAACAAAACATAATACAATGTGTTAAATCATACAGGAAAATGTACATAAGTAACATAGCATACATTGTGATTATATATATAGAAATATATATAATCTGTATCTCTGTATCTGTATATCTCTAAATACATATATATATATATATATATATATATATATATATATATGGTTGACGCCAATATTTGGTTGATGATATAGGACAGGCTTTAGATCTTTAATACATGTACTCGCGATACAATCCGTACATCTATCCGTTACTCTCCGTGCAGTATAAGGATCAGAATTGTACCTTTTTGGCAAACGCGTCCCGGGAGTTCGTCAAAGCCCGCCGACAGATCTTCATACCCGTCCAGGCACGCGCAGTGGAAGTAGCCGACGGTGTTGTGGCACGTGGCGAACGGCGAGCAGTCATTGTACTCGGGTGACGCACATTCGTCATGATCTGGGCAGAACAACAGGTTTTATATTTATTTCCCGGGCCCTTGGAAAAGGCACTTTTATTCTACGACTTTCCTTACTTAACTCAGGTGAAATTGATCATTGCCCTGTCCTGTGCTGAATTTGTCTTCTGCATTGGTGGAGGCATAAAATAAGTGGAAAAAAACTTGAATGTATACGTACCGTCACCATGTCTAGTGACTAGTCATGAAATGTTGGAATAAAAAAAATGTTTACGGGCAAAAAAGTATACGCGTTAAAAGGCCAGTCTGTGTAAGTTCACAAGGAAAGGACAGAAATGACTACAATCCTTTATGTAACACTTTAAGAAGTCTTATTACTGAGTTAGTAACTGATAGTACTACTGGGTCCATATATATGTGAGTTAGTTTGTCACATTGTGCTTTTCCCCTATGAGAGGGCCCATTTGCCCGCAGGCAACTTCCCTGGCCAGTTAAATCCCCTTTTTAGGCCGAATTCTACTATTCATTCAGCCTGCAATGAAGTCTTGTGGAGACCATATACGTGAGACCTAGTGTCCATGCTCGTGTTAAACGTCAAACTGAACCAAACATCAAACACCCTAGCTTTTTCGGGATTTCGCTTCCTACCTATCTACCTACTCCCATGACAGACACTGGTCGTCGGGGGAACAAGGCAGACTTTGTAGCAGACGTTTGTAAAGATTTCGATTCAGGGGTCTACAAAGAGCTCCGCCGGGTTAACATGATGAATTGTGCTGTTGCCCTAGCGAGTTGCTTGTTTCTGCACGTACCTGAGACCTTGTGTCCCCGTTCGTGTTCAATCATCAGGTGCGTCCCGTTGTGAGCCTTGGCCATTTTCTTCAGCGATTCCTGGAGAATGTGGGGCACGTCATCGCCCGCTTCCAGGAACAGGGTGCTGTCGTCTGCCAGGTACAGCTTGTAGTGCGCGATGATGCTTCCAGGAACGAACTCGGTGATGTCCGTGTCCAGAAACTCGTTCTTGGTCAGCTCTCCCTTGGCGTGGAGGTCTTTTATCTGTGGAGAGTGCATGGATTTGCAATGAATGAATGAATGAATAAGTGAATGAATGAATGAAGAATGAAGAATGAATGAATGAATGGAGATGAATGAATAAATGAGTAGATGAATGAGTGAATGAATGAATGAAGAATGAATGCGTGAATGAATGAATGAACGAATGAATGAATTGTATATTAAGGTCAAAATCATTCGCAGTCATTTTGCTGACTTGTGGATTTTATAACAATACTTTGTACAAGACCAAAGAGTATAGTAGCGATGGTAATTTATCGCGAATTCATGTCATAATGCTAATTGCAAGTCACCCTAACAAAAGACGAGTCTGAATGCTCACTATTATAAAATTTGTTAGGTTTGACTTCTAATTATATTATATGTGTTCGTCAGACCAGAGTATAGTAGCGATATGGTGGTTCATTGAATTATTGTCAGAAGATTCCCAGGACCCTATAGCTAGATCGTAATATTCTGTACAGCAAGTGCTGAAGAAAACCGTATTACAGAAGGCTAACCCGCAAAAGAGAGTTTACTTTCTAAAACTTGTTTAAGTTGACGTTTATGCAGTTGTATATAGTCCTTGCTAATTCTACTTTAAAAGTAACATACACTCTTAGTGATACTTGTATAGATATGTGTTCAGCTGCTAAGTTGAGGCATAGTGATACGCAAAGAAAAAATGGGATACCAAAAGGTTCCAGCTCTTACCACTGTGCGAACTTCCTTGACAAGCGCTTTGAATTCGTCGGAGTTACTGTCGTAGAGCTCTTCGTAAAACTCATTTGACAGGAGACGTGTGATCACGGAGTACGTAAAGAAACCTGTAAAGTCGGTAAAACACACCAGTGTGTAGAAAGACTTAGATGTGTGGCGTCACGACAGGGCGTTCAGCTCGGAACCAAGAGGTCCCGAGTTAGAATCCTGCCACGCCACCGATCTTGTGCCCTTGGGAAAGGCACTTCTCACGAATATACTCAAATGCATAGGTATGTCTGTTGTTCGTTGTCTGCGTTGGTGACGACATAAACTTGTAATAACTGTCTGAATAGAAAAAAATACTTAGCTATAGATGTAGGTACGCCGAAACATATCCAGTGGCAGAGACGGATTGAGATGTAAGTAACGTATCTATATTGCGCTAAGAGCTTTTAATAGTATGAAATATCATTAGTGTACAGCCTTTACATAACATGCAAGAAAAAAAGCAGTTGATGATGCAGGTTGAAATTAGGAATTCGCTAGAGTTTTCTACCACTGTGTCTTGTACTTTCTATATTGTTAGATAAGAAAAAAACTATCAAAGTGACACAAACCTCGGCAAGATCCCTCCACTTCCCTGTAGGGCCGTTTGCATGGACACTCGTATCCGCCAGGTGTCTGTACGCATTCCCTTTTCGCTCCACAGTCAACTGTCTGGCACACGTCCACATCTGCATTCGAGGTAAGGTTTTTAGGTCTGTTTAGATAGTAAGGACTTTTGCAAATGGATCACTAGCAAATAAGTATATTCACATACGAAGGTACACATTTATTATAATGATCTGAAGTTTGTTCCGTTGAAGCAGTTGAAGTTCCATTAAGTAGTATGAGCTCCAACATAGAACGCAGTGCAAACGGTGTTCCAGTAAACTTCACATTCTTCAGAGCCTCTAATATAGACCCAAACTCCCGATATGCATGGAGTTTGCAATAAAGGTTAACGGTGCACATGTACACAGTAGTCTGGTAACTATACTATACTGGGTTTAGAACTCAGGGATCAGAAACCTACAGTTATCTGATAGTAAACTGTTTGGGGAATGGAGAATAGGGGATGCATTCTTCAGAACAGCATCTAAGTCTTAGGCCTGGTAACAAACAACATCAAAGCTCAGCAAATGTTCAACAGAAACTACACGTAGAGTCAATCTCACCGTCGCAACCTCCGTCCTCCACACACTCCCAGGCCTCGCACGTGATGTCGTTCCCCCTCTCGCAGACGCAGTTCTGACCGCTCTCTCCCCAGCGGCTTCCGAGCTAATAAAAAACGCATTTGTAAGTCCGGATTTTAAACCAACAAACCACAATGACCTGCATTTGAATCCAACGTTATGTCCAACACAACGAAACAAAACAACGACGTACATGTACTTACGTGAATACTTTTTATTCTGACTGGAATCCTTCGCAGGCATGTTTATAAATATTCTTGGGTTTCAGTCACGTGACCCGCCCCTTGGCAACGGTTGCTACGCGCCATTGTTGCGCCCAAGCGCTACGCGGCGAACAAAGCCGCGTCCCTAGCTAGCGCCATGGTTCACTGTATTATTGTCGGTTGCGGATCGAAAACCGACAAAAAGGAGGGAATAAGTTTTGCATCCGTACCTAAAGTGGTTACTCATCAAGGAGAGGAACATCAGAAGCTCACTGAAGAACGTAGAAGACTGTGGATTTCGGCAATCAGCCGTGGAGATACGACTACAAAGAACATTCTCCAAACTGAGCGGGTATGTGGTCGCCATTTTGTTTCTGGGAAGGCTGCAGCTGTGTGGGATAGACACAATGTTGACTGGGTTCCCACGCTGAACCTTGGAAGAAAAGATTACAAACAGGAAGATGCGAAGGGGAAACAGCAAAGGGAGGCAGAAGCCAGGGCTGAAAGAGCCAAAGAACGCAAGAAGAAGCGGGTCGCCGAACAACACGCAACTCCAGCTGCAGCGAAAAGGACGCCGCAAAACCCCACTGGGCACCGTGTGCGACAGATCGATTTTGCCGAGGCTGAACCAGTACCTCTAGATGTGGAAATGGCTGCATGTTCGGTAGAAAGTGAAGAGCCACAGAATGCCGCAACACAGACAGAGGAGTTACAGTATGTCTTTCGCAGTGTTCCAGAGTACCAAGAGTCGAAGATTGCCTCAACACAGACAGAGGAGTTCGAGTACATGTTTGGTGCGCCAGGCTATCAAGCCCCAAACAAAGATTACTTTAAATCAGATGAGAAGGTTAGATTTTACACTGGTCTGCCGTCATATGAAGTCCTCATGGTTATTTTTGATCACGTTGCTCCCTTTGTTACCCGTAAAAGTCAGAATCTGGATAGTTTCCAGGAGTTTATGATCGTTCTTATGAAACTCAGACTCAATGTACCATTCCAAGAACTGGCTTACCGGTTTCAAGTCTCTCTTCCCACTGTTTCAAGAATCTTCAGCGCCTGGATTGTAGCATTAGACACCAGACTTTCTTGTTTTATCTCGTGGCCTGAGAGGGAGGACTTGTGGAGAACTATGCCAATGTGCTTCCAGTACACATTTGGTAAGAAAGTGACTGTTATCATTGACTGTTTCGAAGTGTTCATTGAGAAACCTACAAACCTCTTGGCCCGGGCACAGACATTCTCTTCCTACAAGCACCATAACACCATTAAAGTTCTTATTGGTATCACACCTCAGGGGACAGTCTCTTTTGTTTCAGAGGCTTGGGGCGGGCGAACATCAGACAAGTTTCTAACTGAGAATTGTGGTTTCTTGGACAAACTGCTACCTGGGGACACAGTCATGGCAGATAGAGGATTCACAATTGATGAAAGTGTTGGGCTGAAACAGTCACAACTTGTAATTCCTGCTTTCACTAAGGGGAAGGCACAGCTAGACCCAGTTGATGTGGAGAAGTCAAGGGGTATTGCGAGTGTAAGAATACATGTGGAAAGAGTTATTGGTCTGTTGCGAAGGAAGTATACATTCTTACAAGGAACCATCCCCACAGATTACTTAGTTTGCCGTGACTCTCAAGTACCATTGATTGACAGAATCATCAGAGTATGCTCAGCACTTGTAAATTTCTGTCCCCCGATTGTACCATTTGATTAGTTTTCTTCCTGTCCCCAAATACAGAGGTATGAAGAATGTTGAATACTGATGATAAGTTAACTAAGATACATGTATCTTTGCTCGACACTTTCTAAATACTGGTAGCAGGAGTTATTCTGCGATATGGGTATGATCATGTATATAATTGTATCAACATATACATATGAACCTGAAGTGAATAAAAGACTGCAAAGAACAGTTTTTAGTTGCAAGACTCAACATTTATTTCCAGACAAGAAACACTTGTAACTCAATGCTTGACTTAAGAAAATGTAAGACATACTTCACTAGTACTGGCAAAAGAATATTTACATATGGCTCTCAGATCAGTCTGTTCATAAGACACTTGTAACTCAATGCTTGACTTAAGAAAATGTAAGACATACTTCACTAGTACTGGCAAAAGAATATTTACATATGGCTCTCAGATCAGTCTGTTCATAAGACACTTGTAACTCAATGCTTGACTTAAGAAAATGTAAGACATACTTCACTAGTACTGGCAAAAGAATATTTACATATGGCTCTCAGATCAGTCTGTTCATAAGACACTTGTAACTCAATGCTTGACTTAAGAAAATGTAAGACATACTTCACTAGTACTGGCAAAAGAATATTTACATATGGCTCTCAGATCAGTCTGTTCATAAGATGCTAGTCAGACCTTTACAGGTACATCAAAACTCAGTAGGTCAATAAAGTTACAACATTTCATATAAAATGGGTCTCACAGAGTATGAGTAATAGTAATACATTTACATTTGGCTCTCATGTCAGCCTGTTAGGAAGATCCTGTGAGATATTAATCAACAGCAAAACTCAATACATTGGTCAATACACCAACTTAACTGGTATGAAATATAGCACAGGAGATAAGATAACATTCCATACAAAATGGACAGGGTTTCACAAACTTGGGAACATGGTGATTGACCCTTCCTTCAGACACTTCAACAAATGTGGACGCATTCTTGGCACATCAAACGTCACATGCCTTGGGTCATTCGCAAAAACTAAACATACAGCAAATGCTACAGAGAACACCCCACAATCACTGCTGTTTGTCTGCTGTTGCACAGGAACATAATCTATGGAAACTAGGTTACCACCAAGCAGATCATCTGTCTGCTCTTCTACCTCTTGACTGACAGCATCATGATACAAACTATCATACAGCTTTACCCTGCCAGGCAAACAATCCACAGTGCTAACACAGACCCAGTGACCTTGCCCTGTGTGCAGGATTTGAATACATTCGGCTGTAACAACATCAAAGTTCCTGGCAGGCCCCAGTGCTGGACGCTGGAGTCCTTCCACACCTGGATTTACTCGCCTAACTAGTACTTGAGCAGAGTGTATAATTTCACCCGTTAACCAACCATTTGGATCTCTGATTATGTTATAATCTGATTTAGTCAGATTGGACAGACTACGGTACTTATCCAGTGGTTCTGTGGTTTCATTGGTGATAACAACATCCTCCTCATCACTACTCACATCACTGGTGTTTCTAGAGGTAGATGTAGAATCAACAGACTTTGTTTCCTTTCCTTTGTAAGTTTGGGAACTACTAGATGGCTTTTTCTTTTTGCAAGCCTTACACTGCCACGTGGTTTTCGCATTGTTTGGCATCCGTTTCATACCCAAACAATTGAGATGGAAATACTTTCCCTGGTCACATGCTGCATTGTGACACTCAAGCAGCCTCTCTCCCTGAGCTGGTTTTGCCTTACACAGGCATACAGTACTGCAAAGTAAGGCAGCCTGGCTAACTGCTGATGGTTCAGTTTGCTTCCTTTTTGACTTCTTACCGGTACTTGTTTTCCTTAACTCTGGTAGTCTACTGCAGTGGGGACAGTACCATGTCTTTCTCAAAGTAACCCCAACTATTCCCAAACATGCCTGATGGAACTCTCCATATGGGCAGTCAGGATTACTACACTTAACGTCATCTAGACCTCTCTGTCCCCTGCAAAAACACACCGAGTTTGGACCAGGCATCTTAACAGGGACATCACACTTACGCGTATACCAGCGACCTAGTATCTCTGGGAGAACACAGATCCTCCAAAAGGCCTGGAGCTTGAAAAGCACCATTTTGGAGTGTTCCGGGTCAGGTTTGACTCTGTCATGTACAAAACGGGGATTTCCATTGACATCCCACACACAAACCACAAAGTCACAGTAACTCTTGTCTGACAAAATGAACAGTTGTTGTTGTACCTGATGGTAGTAGCTGTGACTCTTCTTCAACCTGAAGTCCCCGTTTACCTTCTCCAGGCATGAAGTCTTATTATTTACATACAGATCAAAGTTACAGTTTGGCACAGAGACAGGGCACTTAACCTCCCCACATCCCATACCACAGCAGTCACAAGACACCAGGAAGTCAGGGGTAGCGTGCAGGTAAGGGTGTTCTTTACTTATGAATAAACCACACTTCTTTATCTGGAGGTTGACATGATTACTTTCCATATATTCCTTATATACATCGATAGCCCTTTCTTCCTGCTCACACCCATGTCTTGTGGCCTTTGTGTTCACTTTGTAGAGATGAGGGTAACAGATAGACTTCAGTGTTGACTGGGGTGGCTGTGCAAGATTACTGTGAAATACTGTGCCACTGACAGACGCCCCAATCCGCCCTGCTCTGTGCCTGAAAAAGCCAGGACCTTTTGCTTGTGTCCTAGTATCCTTTTCCACCATATCAATGTGTTTGTCTGTGAGCTCGATCTTAACCTCTAGGCACTTAGGCAGTAGCTCGTGAAACTGTAGGTCAAGGTTGTCGGACTCAAATAAATCTGAAACTACAGGTATTTCACGGCTGCTCATTACAAACTGATCTGCATATGACTTATGTAAGCTAAGTGCTGCAACTTTAGATGAACAATTATTTAGCTTAGCAAACAGTTCACCTATTTCTTCTTCTGTTGGGACACTCTGTGCTTTCTTGCTGCCCGCGTGTGATGCCTGGACGCTCTCAGGTGCTTGGCTGCCCGCATGTGATGCCTGGACGCTCTCAGGTGCTTGGCTGCCCGCATGTGATGCCTGGATGCTCTCAGGTGCTTGGCTGCCCGCATGTGATGCCTGGACGCTCTCATGTGCTTCTTGGCTGCCCGCATGTGATGCCTGGACGCTCTCAGGTGCTTGGCTGCCCGCATGTGATGCCTGGACGCTCTCAGGTGCTTGGCTGCCCGCATGTGATGCCTGGACACTCTCATGTGCTTCTTGGCTGCCCGCATGTGATGCCTGGACACTCTCAGGTGCTTCCTCACGCTGGACACTGTTTTGTGACTCCAGACTGTCAATTTTTTTGTCCAGCTTTTCTTTCAGTTTCTTTGCTGAGGTGAAATCAATGTCCCTTACTCTAGCATAAGGGACTTCCTTCACATATGTGGGTAAAATCCAGGAACACTTCACTTGTGTACAAGCCAGTTTCCCATTGATCCTAGTCCAGCACTCAAGGTAGAAGAGAACACTGGCTACATGAGAGCATGACTCTGCCAGTCCTGCTTTGCAGCCGAGGCAGTGTGCAGAGATGACAGCTCCATCTGTCCTGATTATCAGCCACAAGTCTACCAGGGGGTCATTCATTCGCTGTGAGTGTCGAACTTTTGCGATCACTACATGTTTCCCTGCGATAAGTTTGCCACTGACGGCTGCGACAAAGCCAGACACGACGTGGTTGTATGCCTCTAGACTCTTGTAGTTCTTAAACTGTTCGTTTGTATAATGGCTAGTCTGAAGGACTAGATAGCTGAACAAGTCTGACTGTTCCACAGGTGGCAAACACTGAGGATCAAACTGATCACTTGGCACGGTCACTGGATCGACATCTATGACTGCAATCTTCTCCAGATATCGTCGCTTGACATGGCTTTCTAAAGCCAGGGCATACTTTGAGAGTACTGGTACACTCTTGGTTTGAGGACAGGGTAACATCTGGATTCAGCCAAAATCAGCACCTAAAAAACATGCAATAAAAGAAAATTTCATTAGAATGATAGACTAAACATGACTTTATACTAACACAGTCCAGTCCATGCATGTATATGACTTTATACTTACACAGTCCAGTCCATGCATGTATAACTGCTAAAAATAATTCACATACATGTGAGACTCAGTCAAAAAAAAACTGTTCTCAAAAGGTAAAGCTAAGTGTAACACATTTCACCCAGACCACAAAATGTTGCTGACCTAAGTATGACAAAATACCGTAAATACTGGTACATCACTACTGAAAATTGCCACAATCAGCCAAATGTACGTTCTGTGAAAAAGATTTAAACATTCTTACTGGGGTCCTACAAAACGGGGCATACTGTCATGACACGTAAACAATCGCCCCCCTCCCCCATTACAACACCGCAATCTACCGAAAAACAATCAAAATTCTGCGGTCAAAATGCTGTTAAATTTCTGTCGACAGCGAGCTAAAGTCGTAATGTCTAATTCTTACTTGGATTCCATTCGCCAGGAGTTAGTATTTAGAATCAGAAACTGAAAGTGTAACCAAAGCCGCAGCGAAACCGAAACGGGGTTAAGTACATAATTACACAAACAAAATCGCCGGAGGGAATCCGCTAAGATTACGCTAAGATTACGCTAAGAATCGGTGATCTTACATCAAAATATTCAACCACAAACCTCCGAACAATATCCCCTGCTCCATACAGGCATTCATGTGGCCGTATTTTACGAAGAAAAAGAGAAACTTACCGATAAAGTTGACCCACGCGCTGCCTTGCCCTTGGTGATTAAAGGGACGCTAGAACAAAGGGGCACAATCATGGCGGGCGCCCGGCGCGCGCCCATATGCTAATGTCCCGTGACGTCACGTGAAAGCCGAGAATAGCAAGATAGTACGTCTTAATCGAAAATCACGTAACGTTAACACGTAACGTAACATTACTATTTTGTTGTAATATCTACCATTTTTTATTCTGCTGTTATTTATGGTAGATATTATTTATTTACGTCATAGTTTATTTATTTTCCACCTTCTATTATGGATCCGTGGTCTATGTCTTTACTAGTTCTTGAACTTTGTCCTTTTGTTTTTCTGTATGTGTTATGTATGTTTTTGTGAAATGCAATAAAAAACACGTAACGTAACATAACGTAACGTAACGTCTCGTAACGTGAGGTGTTAGAAATGGAATTGTAGCAACCGCGAGATAGCGTCCGTCGCTATGGATACAGCCACAGTCGTAACATAAACGTAACGTAACGTATCGTAACATAACATAACATAACATAACATAAGATAACATAACGTAACGTATGAAGAGATTTAAAAAAAAATGGAATTGTACCAACCGCGAGATAGCGCCCGTCGCTGTGGGTACAGCCACAGTCGTCCTCTGGCACGCAGTCCTGTCCGCTCAGCACGTAGCCAGGGTCGCACTGACAGCCTTCCACACAGTCATGGGCGCAGTCACTGGGCGTGTCACTGGCGCAGGTCGCGGGGCAGAAACTGGTGCAAGCCGAGTACTGGCTGTGTGGTGGGCACTGCCCGGCTGTTGCATGATAATAAAAAAAGGAGGACCATTGAATTTTGAGTGTATCAAATGGTGCCAGCTGCCGCCGCGCCGCGTGCCTGTTACGCCGAAAGGCGGTTATACCGTCTATACAGACGTTACGCCGAAGGGCGGATATACCGGCTATACTGATACAGAAGCCGGTGTGTTACGCCGGAGGGCGGTTATACCGGTTATCCAGATACAGAGACAGCTGGTGTGTTACGCCGAAGGGAGGTTATACCGTCTATACAGATACAGAAGCTTGTGTGTTACGCCGAAGGGTGGTTATACCGGCTATACAGATACAGAAGCTGGTGTGTTACGCCGAAGGGTGGTTATACTGGCTGTACAGATACAGAAGCTGGTGTGTTACGCCGAAGGGTGATTATACTGGGTATACCGATACAGCTACAGACACAGAAATGAATCATGAAAAGATACAAGATATGCTTGAAAGAAAGCAGGACATCAGAGAGTATATTATTCTATTGCCACGACGCTCAATAGAAAAAGATGCTGCACAAGGAGTGACTTACGACAAAGACTGTGGGTTCTCCAGAAGAACGAATGCACGCCGGCATCCACGCAGGCGTCAGCGTAGGTCTGGAAATCCTCGCAGAGACCGACGACGTTCCCGTTCCGCGCGCACATGTCGAAGACGCAGTTCTGGAAGAAGCGCTCTGGGTCCACGGCGTCGTGGCAGACACCAAACGGTCCGCCCGGCTCCTTCAGCAGCCCGCAGCGGTCCGGAGACTCGGCAGCTGCTCGGATGCCGTCGTCGCAACGCGGAGGTTCTCCTACCGGGCTGACGATGCCTTCTGGACAACTACAAGAGATTGTATAAATAAACATCCCATTGTGAGTACAACAAGGGAAGACACGGCTTATATCTTTATCCTATGTCGTTGATACTGTTACTAGTGATAAGGATACAGCGAACATCATCGCACAGAATCTAGAACTAGACTCAAATTCGATTCCTATAGAAAGGTAGGCGTGGCCTAAATCTGTTCAGAGTGCCAAACTTGGTCGGCTGGTGTTCGGGGAAATGGTCTGAATGTGTGACAGGGGCTTAACTAACAAGCTAGCAACAGAACGTTGACTGAACCTCCCCGTTACACCCGTTGGTATGAGTGGCAGGATGAACCCAAAGTATCTAAAGTATATATACTCTCCAAGCAGAGGCTGTGGGGGAATGATCGTTACCTTTTTATATATGGCTGTTTTTTTGTCGCTACCCCCACCCGTCGGTGGCGGCCGACCTTCTCTGGCTAATGGACACTGCCTGGCCAATTTGATACTGTCTTTTTACCACCGAAAGGGATCTGCTTGTAGATTATCTAAAGTAGTCATACGTACGACGCTGCGCTGGTGAGCCAGCTGGTCCCGAACGTGTTCACATCGGACGCCACGGTTCCGTCCGGGGTGGTGAAGTCGTCGTCAGGGTCGCCGTTGAAGTTTCCGCACAGCCCGCCCACCTGGTTCTGGTAGTTCGAGGGAACCACCACCTGCGGCAGAATTGGAAGGGGGGTCATAAAATGCGGGCGTTAGTTTGGACCAACGACGTTGACCAATGATATCATAGTTTTCTTGCGTATTCATGTCCTAAAGAGTGAAATGCACAGATGACTACACGTGGTGCAATAGGTGTAAACCGCTAACACTGCAAACACTATGTACTAATATAACGACACTGAAAGTAATTTTGATTGCGACGGACTACCAAGATATACTAATATGTAAAAGAAAATACAGACTAGTACTTGTAAAATCCATTTTTGATGGCTTCTTTCTTTTACCAAACTGCAGACAACAGATGACATGCGGTGCAACCTTACAAAGTACTGATGTACGGACCCTACCTTGGCATAGTGGTTCCCGTCGTAGAAGACCTCCACGCCGAGATCGGTCTGGACGTGCACAAACAGCCCGCTCAGCTGGACCTGGATCCTGCCGCCGGCCAGGCTGAAGGGCAGCGTGCGTACCTCATCCCCCACCTGTTTTAAGGGCACAAATGTAGTTTTTAAGGCCGTAGAGCCTCTGCCCAATATAGCCGAATGTGGTCTTCCGAACACTAACATAACCTCGCTTAGTAGTAGGTCACTGGTGAGGTGTGAGCAACGTCCGATGGCGACAGGACATCAGAGAGTTTAGTTTTCAGACATGTTCTCAAGGATATTCTCAGAGAACATTCTTTCACCGAGCAACGTCACTCTGGAACACTCTTTCCACTGACGCTCGCACTGCCACCACTATTGCCTCCTTCAAAAGGAAGCTATGGGACTCTCTAGGCGACCCCTATAAGCCTTAGGTGTGTGACCCTGACCTCTCCATGTTGATGTATTGTATTGTTGTAATGTATGTGTAAATGTTTGTCTTGTCAGCAGGGCAAGCCCTTAATAATAGCCGCCTGACTAGTTGGGCTGCCCTGGCTGTACAATTTGTCTTTTTACAGCCGAATAAATAAATAAATGAATAAATTCTCAAGGATAATTGAAAGATCAGAGAGATCAGAGAGAGAGAGAGCAGAGGGGTTTTAAGGAAGTAAAAAACCTGACACAAGACAGGGTTGCAAGGACTGATCTATCCCTGAGGCTGACGACTGACAGACCTGCAGGTCTAGAGTTGGCCAGGTGAGCAGGGTGAGAAATTGACATTTTGTAAGTAGAGGTGTAAAAAGGAAATCCACTCAGAGAAGATATGTATCGTGAAGGCGAAGATAATGTTTATGGGTTCACCACACCACGAAGTGGTGGTGAACCCATATTGCTTTTTCTGATGTTTCTTCTTCTTCTTCTTCTTTTCCTGCCATTTTTAAATGGATTCAGCTTCTTCATTTTAGGGCCTAATTCCTGAAATTTGGTATGGAGGTACAGTGGGCAAATACCCCTAGGCGTTTTTTAAATTTTTGTGATACAGGCTTTTAGAATGGTTTTATTTGAGTTTTTTGGCTGTGTTATAGCAAATGTATTACTGTGTTAGTGTTACCACGTCTGGGCATGAGTCATCACAATGGAATGCAGGGCATCAACCAATAGGCATGCAGCTTTCCTCTATACTTCTTGCTGATTGGCTGTTGGGATTTAACTTGATTAACACCTGCACAGAGCATTTCCACTTGCACAGAGCATTTCTTGCTGATTGGCTGTTGGGATTTAACTTGATTAACACCTGCACAGAGCATTTCCATACTGACAGTATGTCTTTATTCAAGTGTTTTGGTAGGTATTTCAAGCTTTCCTGCTACAGCATTGGAATGCGGGGCATGAACGTTTTTTTTTTATTTTGAAAATCAACAGTTTGCATTATGCAATTAAAAATCCTAACCAATAAAGTAGGGAATAGCTATCCAACTGTTGTTTTAGTTGTATGTTACTTCATATTATAGTTATATCAATGTAAATCATTGTTTTCCCTTGTGTTTCTCATTCTTTCCCTGCCATGTCGTAAAATGTGGTGAACCCATCGCTGTATTTGCTCCAAAGCAAATATTGGCCTTTCTAGTTTTTTTAAAATTCAATCACATAGAAAAGGTACAGGACATGATAGTGCCGCACTCAAATGGAAAGCACTTATGTTTACGGCACCACTAAATAAATACATATAATAAAGAAAAAAAACGCAACTTTAAGACAGGCAGAAGATAATGTTACCCACCGACACGATCTTGTGCTGCCGGATGCCGACGGTGTACCCGTATGCCTCCAGATACACCTCCCTCACGACGGAGGCGCTCTCCAGCCAGGGCAGCGGAACCTCCTGGACCTCCACGTTAAAGTCCGCCCCGCCGCTCAGGTCCTTCGTCAGGGTGTAGCGGCACATGCCCTGGAAGTCGTGGGACGTCCCGTCGAACGTCGTGTGGTGGGGATCTCCGTAGGCCACGCAGACCGACTTTGCTGTAAAGAAAACGTTGGAAATGTCATAGGTTTTTCAGATGTTAGCTGGTGTGTTACGCAGAATGGCGGTTATACCGGCTATGCTGATACACATACAGACGTGAGACGTTCCGTCGAATGTTGTGTGGTGGGGATCTTCATAGGCCACATAGTCTGACATTGCTGTGATAGCAAACAATTGCAATATAATTATCTTGTGTATCTTGTTAGAAGATCGCCCCCTGTAAATGTACGTAAAATTTTGCGCAAAACTTACAGTATTAGATTTGAGTTCTAGAGGAAGAGGCGCCACTTAAGAGCTACATGGTAGACGAAAGAAAGCAAAAAATATGCAAATTAGACCTACTTATAACTAGCTCACACGTAGGCCCGTGGTATCCGTCAGCACACTCGCAGCTGAACGAGTTGGCGCCGTCAGTACAGACCGCTCCGTTCCTGCACGGATCGGGGGTACAGTCGTCTATATCTGCAAACAAGAAGAAAAAACATACTTCTAAATGATTTGGTTTCTTTTCTTGTCCACGATTAGGGTGACATACTAACTTTTTTTCTTCTTTTTGTCCCTTGTGAGACATAATGAATGAATAAAGACCTTTATTGTACACACATACCCACTGGGTTAAGTACAGGTCACAAAAAAGGATGGAATAACGTTACATATATACATCGTCAAGTAGCTACAATCAAGTAAATTCGGTTTCTTCTCGTTTCTTAGTACATGTAATGGCAAAAATGTAAGAACAGATATGTTTCAATACACAAGGTTTGTCTAAGCTCATTAGAAATATAAATTTATCTGTACAGAGACCATGACTTTTCTTCCATCTGGGTTTGTTCTTGCCCAACGGCTTAGCTGATCGCTATAGTTCTAGGTAGGTATAGTTCTATGGACTCCACGTCGAATGTCACTGTTCTTGAGCACAAGGCTTCCTCTTTTTATGTTGACGTATTGCCTGGTATTCACAGTAAAATAACCAAGTATTAAACTACATGCTTTTAAAATGAATTGCGAGAATTTGATAAATTATCAGAACCTTATTCCAAATCCACGCTCGAGGGCCAATTGCAATCAAAATTATGACATGTAACGGCCCAAGTAACGTGGGTATACATATCAACTATCCGTAATCTGTTTCTATTTCGATAAATGCCACTTACTGATTTCACAGTCGTCTCCCTCAAATCCGTCCGCACAGTCACAAGTGTAGGAATCTCCAACTTCGGTACACGCGCCACCGTTCTGACATGGGTTAGGATCGCACCGATCAATACCTGCAGCACAAGAGAAAGCAGTTCACATAATATATATTAGACTGTGCATCTTGTACCAACACATTTCGGTGTGTTACACCGACGAATGGTTATACAGCTGCAAGTACACTGATAATGTGTGGTTGGATCGCAGAGTTAACTTAATTTTAGTATTTTGTAGACATTCGAACTGTTAAAGGAGATAATCGATGAGGATTTTGCACTTCGAGACGGTGAGCTTCGTTCGACATGGACTTTTGGAGAAACTGCGGTCATTTCATTGAGAGTGAATTGAACTGAACTGATATTTTGCTAACTACAATCAGTGGATGTTAGTTTCAGACCAAACGCCATGTAGCCAATGAGACCTTTTTATTGAGAAACATAGAAACGTACAGGACACAGTAGTGGGCATCTCTAGCAGGTTGCTAATCTTAGCCCCACCATTGACAAAGAAGAGTACATAAAATGGCAAATGATAATAAAAAATAGCCTTCATCAGACATTGTCTTACGTGCACAAGTCGGGGCAGGTGCACTCCATTCCTGGTCAGCTTGGCACGTGACACTTGAGGCGCCCTCAAGATCAAGCTCAAATCCCTCGTTACAGGAGAACTCCACCTGGTCCTGGTACACGTAAGAGCCCGCTCCTTCAGGACTCAGCGCTCCGTTTTCAGGGGCCATTGGCATGGGGCACTGCACAGCTGTAATCGTGAATAAACCGTTCAACTTGGTAAATGGCTTTTCAAACTATTAAGTTAATGCTGATACGTTCTTTGGTACTGGGTAAAGAGATCCACTTTTTCCATCTGCTAATACAAGATGGAGTAATGTCGCGTTACAGCATGTACGCTATAGTATAACGTTAAGCCATGGGGAGATATTGCATCGTTAATATGTCTTCTTACCTGTGCATGTTGGAACAGGAGCACTCCATTCTTTGTCAGCTTGACACGTCACAGACGACGACCCTTCCATCTCGTAACCTTGGTTACAGGAGAACTCCACCTCGTCCTGGTATTCATAGAAGTCCGCCTCTTCAGGACTCATCGCACCGTGTTCTGGGGCCATCAGCGTGGGGCACTGCACGGCTGGAATTATACAAATTATACAAATGTTAGAAAACGTTTGGATACCACAGAGTAAACGGAACCTGAGTCTACTGCAACATGCAAAGCAGGCCTCAATGCTGAGCCCTTGAGAAATTGGCATTAATGCCTATTTCCTTTCTCGACGCAGATAGGAGTCCGCTCCTTCAGGACTCATCGCTCCGTGTTCTGGGGCCATCAGCGTGGGGCACTGCACGGCTGAAATCATGAAACATTTCGAACCTTTGAAACTTTCTTCTCATATCATGTTTGATTGATTGATTACTTGTACTCTTTGTTCATAATATTTATTTTCTCTATGTTTAATTATTTAATTATTATTTAATTATTTAATTATGCCCTTTGTAACTGTTCTGTTGGGCTACCTTAGAAATCAGTTGTCCTAAACTGAAGGTACCACCCAGATGTTTTTTTATGATCAAGAAATAGATATATACCATTTTGCAGACTTTTCCAGTCTGAATAATGATGCTAGAATTCAGCTTCATCATCTACATTAATAAAAGTCTTGAATCAACCTTGTTTGAATATATTGAAAGACGACAATATAGACTTTGTACGTATATGTTTATGGACTCCAATATAGGATTCCAATCATATGATTACCTGTATCTTGTTATATTTTATCTGACCTGTTCTCTCGTGACTACAAAAAAAGCGGCAATAATTTTCTCATAAAAAAACAAAGGCTCAAACAATTGTGCAAACAAACAAACAAATAGACAAACAAACAAACAAACAAACAGCCAGAAGGCCAGGCCGTATCTGTACCTTTGCATTCCGGAAGAGGCTCGCTCCATGTACCGTCAGCCTGGCAGGTCACACTAGCGGCTCCGTCCAACTCGTAACCGTCCTCACAGGTTACCTGCACGGCGTCCTGATATGTTCTGGCATCTGCGGGACTCAGTGTTCCCCTGGCCGGCGCCGACAACGGGTCGCACTGTACAGCTGGTATAACAAAGTAAATACAACTGATAAAGCCGATAGCCTCTGACAGGTTTGTACATGTATTATGAGTTAAAGGTACATGCACTATTTTTGATGCTGTGAATAATAAAACAAACTCTTTGTACACAGGAACTGAATTGGACCTCCTAAAACAGAAAGGAAACTCCAAAAGCTAAGAGAGCTCGCAAGACACAAGCCACAGTGGAAGGAGATGAAGAAATACTGAATGCAGCTTCAGGACGTTTCAACAACTACGGATTCAAAACGCAGTGGAGGAGAAGGAGTCACAAACTATATCGTTTATTGTCATGTTTGTACGATTCCAGTCACAAAATATGTCTTACGTTTGCATGTTGGAGCAGAATCGCTCCATTTTCGATCCGCTTGGCACGCCACCCTGTCGGCGCCGTCCAGTTCGTATCCCTCGTTACAGGAGAACTCCACCTCGTCCTGGTACACGTAGGAGTCCGCCTCTTCAGGACTCATCGCTCCGTGTTCAGGGGCCATCAGCGTGGGGCATTGTACGGCTGGAATTATACAATCCACAATGGTTAAGAGAGGTTTGTAAACTATCACTATCTAGTCAATGAAGAGGTTATATGCTGTCTGCAAAACTTGGCAGTAAACCACAACATGCCTAGTATGCCTCAATGTTGTGCTCTTGGGAAAAGCTTAAAACAGCACTTTTCACTTGTTTCCTCTCTCAACGCAGATGAAAATGAGTAACTATCTTTGGTTAGGGATGTCCCCTGGGGTGAGAAATAAGGATGTGTTCCCCTTGTTTGTGGTCAAGATCTAGATCCCCTCAACTGATCCAGTATTGTTGCAACAGTTATATGTGTAACCTTTCAGAATGGCGTGCTCTGTTGCTGTCAGCATGAACCTGACTAAACTCCAGGAAGATGTCATTACCTGTACATACTTCTCCGTCGCCCTCATACCCGTCGTTACAGGTGCAGGTAGCCCCAGTGTCGGGAGCGGCAATGTCTCCGCATGCGGCGTTGGGATCACACGGGTTAATGTTGGGAGAACAGCCGTCGATGTCTGTAAAGATACGGAACGTCCAGGCTTAATGGCACCCAAAGCGATTTCAGGGCAGCAAAGATGTTTTTCCAAGTTCTTGCCATTATTTAATGTCATAAGTTTATGCTCATGAAGAATATCACAGGTAGGGACTGTAAGCTGTAAAAATGGTACGTAATGCTGTTCATTTTCCCGAATCGCGATGCCGATTTCATGGGCGGCGTTGTTTTTCAGTGAGCCACCATTTCATTTTGAATAAAGGCAGAACGTGGACTTTTTCCAAATTATCAAGACAACTTTCCTTGCAGCTTTAGTATGCAGATGATACAACATGGGAAAAGACACGAGTGGTAGCAGAACAGTATGAAATCATTTAAAATTATACTTCTTAGGCACTGCCGGAATACCTGTACATCCGGATCCCTCTGTTTCTCCATCTCCCTCATACCCGTCATTACAGGTACAGGTGGCTCCGGTGTCGGGAGCAGCGTTGTCCTGACATTCGGCGTTGGCATCACACGGGTCGGGAGAACAACCATCAATGTCTGTAAACATGTAAAACAAGTTGACATTATGTTTAAAGTTAAACCTTTAACCCAGTGTTGATGTCACACTTCAAAGAAGCCACGTGACAAGCCTTATTGGGTCAGTGTACTGAGGAAGATCAGAGTGACTGGTCGAAAGCTCTATAGCAGGTGAAAGAACTTTATTGTGTTGGATCTAAAGTTTTAATTTACATGTAAGTACCAACACAGATGAACTTTCATGATAAGTTGACATTATAAGTATTTTTACTACACAACATGCCATAAGGTAGAAAATACACAAAGGATTATAATATAAGAACACTATGACAATTTCTCTTCGATAGAACCTGTGAAATTTGAATGGCATATGCATCTACCTGCTTCACATTGATCCCCCTCATATCCGGAGGCACAGGCGCAAGTGTACGAATCCACGCCGTCGGTACAGATTCCTCCATTCTGACATGGATTGGGCTCACAGTCGTCAATATCTGCATTCAAAGGAAACAAATGATTAAAAATGAAACGAAAGAATGAATGCTACCAACCATGATGATCATATAATCTAAGAACATTAACACAGATTTCTTTTTTTTTTCTTAATGACAGATTGTTCGTCGATTGTCAAATTGTCGACTTGTATCGGGAGCACTCTTTCATAAAGTTAAACGACAATACATGGATGGTTGGTTGGTTGGTTGGTTGGTTAGTTGGTTGGTTGGATGGATGGATGAATGGATGGGAGAATGCATGGATGGATGGTTGAATGAATGGAATGATGGGTGGATGGATGGATGGATGAATGGATGGATGGATGGAATGATGGATGGATAAATGGATGGGAGGATGGATGGAAGGATTGATGGAGAGGTGGAAGGATTGATGGATGGATGGAAGGATGGATGGGTGGATGGATGGTTGAATGAACGGAAGGATGGTGGATGGATGGATGGAAGGATGGATGGATGGATAGAAGGGTGGATGGATGGATGAATGGATGGATGGGTGGATAGATGGATGGATGGATGGATGCATGGATGGATGGATGCATGGATGAATGAATGGATGGATGGCTGCATAGATGCATGGATGAATGAATTTATGAATGGATAGAAGGATGGATGGGTGGATGGAAAATATAAGGTAATCGCGTACTGATTTCACACTGATCCCCCTCATATCCGGCCGCACAGTCACAAGTGTAGGAATCCACACCGTCCGTACAGACGCCTCCGTTCTGACATGGGTTAGGGTCGCAGTCGTCAATATCTGCAATCAAATACAACAAAAGCGTTAAGTAGTTATTCTTATTTTATTGTACAACTTCAAGATTATCCTCATTGTACCTGTAGCTGGTTGGATTGTACGGCCCCTCTTCTAACATACGTTTTCCTATGACCTTAGAGACATGGGATACGTTAACTGTCGTCAATAACGACATCACAACACTACCATGAAGCGATTGCATAGATTCTATAGACATATCAATGTTCCTAAAGCTAGACCGTCTTTATTATAATTTTCCATTCCGTTTTTGGAGTATGAGCTTCACATTGCTTGATTCTCTGAGTTAAAACCGAAGACTACAAAAGTCACACCCACTTGTGCCGCACCAGTCCCCAGAGTACCCGGGTAGACAGGTACAGGTGAAGGTGTCATCCCCGTCTGTACATGCAGCCCCGTTATAACATGGGTTCGGGTCACAGTCGTTGATATCTGTAGTCAAAAAAATAAACATTTTACGTGCCCATAGACGACTTTTTTTCTGAATGGGATATACTATGTAGATTGTTAGACAATCAACTTGCATCAAAAGCAATATCTTATTTTTATGTTTACCGAAGGAAAACATATTATTTTTACTCTGTTTCTTCTTCCGTTCCAAACACTGACCAGGTCAATGACCTGACCCAGACCGTCTGTCACCATGGTGACTTGTGTTGGGGTACATCATGTTGCAATTTTATAGGGATTTTGACTCCTTTTTTGTCACCATATGTGAATATGTTTGAGTAAGAATTATCAGAGCAGGCCACATAGGGAGGTAAACATTGTGCATTTGCTTTGCAAATGTTACCTTTCTAGTTCTTTATTTCTTACGTATGTTGACATGCAAATTCTGGATGAATGAAAGTTAAACGTACTGATTTCACACTGATCCCCTTCAAATCCGGCCGCACAGTCACAGGTGTAGGAATCCACGCCGTCGTCACAGACGCCTCCGTTCTGGCACGGGTTGGGGTCGCAGTCGTCAATATCTAAGCCAAATACAAGGGTAAGCAAAATGTTTAGGTATCGCAAGTCATCTCATTGCGCCCTTAATGCATCTCTAGCCGATTGGACGGTCCGTAATCTTATTGCCATGTTCTTTCCTGCGTCCTATAGGCATGGGATAAACAATGGATATGTTTATTATGTTAGCTGTCGTCCAAATTTACACAATTGGTCCTATCCTCAAAACATAAATGATAAATGCAAATGAAATAAAATAAATCTTGAACAAAACACTATAAACGATTGCATATCTTGCCAAAGACAACAAGGTCGTGTGGCGTAACGGCAGAGTGCTCGACTCAGAACCAAGAGGTCCTGGGTTCGAGTCCTGACATGCCAACGATCTTGTGCCCCTGGGAAAGGCACTTTAGACGACTTTTCTCACATAAGTGAAAATGAGTACTGTCTGTCCTGTATTTGTTTCTATGTGTGGGCCACAACATCGGCAACAGCTGCATTTGTCCCACGTGTATTGTATTGTTACAATTTCAATAAATCAAATCAAATCAAAGCAAGGTGACGCACTTGTTCCGCACCAATCCCCAGAGAAGCCGGGAAGGCAGGTGCAGGTGAAGACACCGTCCCCGGCAGTACAAGCACCCCCGTTATAACATGGGTTCGGCGTGCAGATGGTAAAATCTATATTTGAGAAAGAGAGAACAAAAACAAGCATTCACATATGCTTTAGACTTTTTCTGATTAGATATCGTAATTTTAATATTTCATTAATGTAATAAACCGTGATCTTTCTGTATCACTAGAATTCAAGTTGACACAGAGACAAGCTCATACGTTGCATGCGCTACGGTGCCCAGGAAAAGTAAATATAATTACTTTTAATATTCAGGTTGCTCTAGACAACATAAGAAGCAACTCTAAAAACAGCCTCAAAGCAATGACATAAAAAAGTTACCTGGAGCTTGGGGAATCTCTCCCAATCCAGAACCGCCATTGCCCCTTCCCGGTGCCCCTGCCTCTCCGCGTCCTGCACCATTTCCTCCAGATTCACCGCTTCCGGACTCCTCTGTCGACACACTGCTACTTCCGGACTCCTCTGCTGACACGCTGCTACTTCCGGACTCCTCTGCAGACACGCTGCTACTTCCGGACTCCTCTGCCGACACGCTGCTACTTCTGGACTCCTCTGTCGACACGCTGGAACTTTCGGACTCCTCTGTCGACACGCTGCTACTTCCGGACTCCTCCGTCGACACACTGGAACTTCCGGACTCCTTTGTCGACACACTAGAACTTCCGGACTCCTCTGCCGATACACTCCTACTTCCGGAATCCTCTGCCGACACACTGGAACTTCCGGACGTCTCACTGCCATCGGAATTTGGTTGACCTATTTTGCCAAGCAAATGTGAAATAATTGTTCAGATCCCTCCGAAAAACATTAAGAACAAACTATATCAACAGCGAAAAGTATCTACTTCTTGGTGGCAATATTAATACATAATCAGTCTACTGAGAGACTTTTTGTGTTGGACCAAAAGTTTTAATTTTAAACATGTAATTAACTACCAACACAGATGAACTTTCATGATAATACATTAAAACATATACCTGAGTTCTCTCCAGAGCCAGCTCCGTTAGGGTTCCTTCCTCCTGCCCCTCCACGTCCCGAACCGTTCCCTCCAGATTCACCACTTTCGGACTCCTCTCCCGACACGCTGCTACTTCCGGACTCCTCTGCCGACACACTGGAACTTCCAGGCTCTTCTACCGACACACTGGAACTTCCGGACTCCTCTGTCGACACACTGGAACTTCTGGAATCCTCTGTCGACACACTGGAACTTCCGGACGTCTCACTGCCATCGGAATTCGGTTGACCTATTTTGCCCAGCAAATGTAAAAAGAATGTGATCAGACCAGATCCAACCAAAAAAAAACCATTAAGAATAAACTATATCAACAGCAAAAAGTATCTACTTCTTGGTGGCAATATTAATACATAATCAGTCTACTGAGAGAATTTTTGTGTTGGACCAAAAGTTTGAACCTTAAACATGTAACTACCAACACAGATAAACTTTCATGATAATACATTAAAACATATACCTGAGTTCTCTCCAGATCCAGCTCCGTTAGGGTTCCTTCCTCCAGCCCCTCCCCGTCCAGAACCGTTCCCTCCAGATTCACTACTTTCGGACTCCTCTTCAGTCACGCTGCTACTCCCTGGCTCCTCTGCCGACACGCTGCTACTTCCGGACTCCTCTGCCGACACGCTGCTACTTCCGGACTCTGCCGACATGCTGCTACTTCCGGACTCCTCTGCAGTCACACTGCTACTTGCAGGCTCCTCTGCAGTAACGCTGCTACTTACGGGCTCCTCTTCAGGCACACTGCTACTTAAAGGCTCCTCTGCCGACACGCTGCTACTTGCAGGCTCCACTGCCGACACACTGCTACTTGCAGACTCCTCTGCCGACACACTGCTACTTGCAGGCTCCTTTGCCGACACACTGCTACTTGCAGGCTCCTCTGCCGACACGCTGCTACTTCCGGACTCCTCTGCCGACACACTGCTACTTGCAGGCTCCTCTGCCGACACGCTGCTACTTCCGGACTCCTCTTCAGTCACACTGCTATTTGCAGGCTCCTCTGCCGACACGCTGCTACTTGCAGGCTCCTCTGCCGACACGCTGCTACTTCCGGACTCCTCTGTCGACACGCTGCTACTTGCAGGCTCCTTTGCCGACACGATACTACTTCCAGGCTCCTCTTCAGTCACGCTGCTACTTGCAGGCTCCTCTGCCGACACGCTGCTACTTGTAGGCTCCTCTGACGACACGCTGCTACTTCCAGGCTGCTCTTCAGTCACACTGCTACTTGCAGGCTCCACTGTCGACACACTGCTACTTGCCGGCTCCTCTGACGACACGCTGCTACTTTCAGGCTCCTCTTCAGTCACACTGCTACTTGGAGGCTCCTCTGCCGACACGCTGCTACTTGGAGGCTCCTCTGCCGACACGCTGCTACTTTCAGGCTCCTCTGCCGTCACGCTACTTCTTCCGGACTCCTCTGCCGACACGCTGCTACTTCCAGGCTCCTCTGCCGAAACGCTGCTACTTGCAAGCTTCTCTGCCGACACGCTGCTACTTGCAGGCTCCTCTGCCGACACGCTGCTACTTCCGGACTCCTCTGCCGACACGCTGCCACTTCCTGGCTCCTCTGCCGACACGCTGCTACTTCTGGACTCCTCTGCCGACACGCTGCTACTTCCGGACTCCTCTGCCGACACGCTGCTACTTCCGGGCTCCTCTGCCGACACACTGCTACTTCCGGGCTCCTCTGCTGACACACTGCTACTTGCAGGCTCCTCTGCAGTCACACTGCTACTTGCAGGCCCCTCTGCCGACACGCTGCTGCTTGCAGGCTCCTCTGCCGACACACTGCTACTTGCAGGCTCCTCTGCCGACACACTGCTACTTCCGGACTCCTCTGCCGACACGATGCTACTTGCAGGCTCCTCTGCCGACACACTGCTACTTCCGGGCTCCTCTGCCGACACGCTGCTACTTGCAGGTTCCTCTGCCGACACGCTGCTACTTGCAGGCTCCTCTGCCGACACACTGCTACTTCCGGGCTCCTCTGCCGACACACTGCTACTTGCAGGCTCCTCTGCCAACACACTGCTACTTCCGGGCTCCTCTGCCAACACGCTGCTACTTGCAGGTTCCTCTGCCGACACGCTGCTACTTGCAGGCTCCTCTGCCGACACACTGCTACTTCCGGGCTCCTCTGCCGACACACTGCTACTTCCAGGCTGCTCTGCCGAAACACTGCTACTTCCAGGCTCCTCTGCCGACACACTGCTACTTGCAGGCTCCTCTGCCAACACACTGCTACTTCCGGGCTCCTCTGCCAACACGCTGCTACTTCCGGACTCATCTGCCAACACGCTGCTACTTGCAGGCTCCTCTGCCGACACGATGCTACTTCCGGACTCCGCTGCCGACACGCCGCTACTCCCAGGCTCCTCTGTCGACACACTGCTACTCCCAGGCTCCTCTACCAACACGCTGCTACTTCCGGCCTCCTCTGCAGACACGCTGCTACTTCCGGACTCTGCCGACACGCTGCTACTTCCGGACGTCCTCGTGCTGTCACACTGCTACGTTCCGGGCTCCTCTGCCGTCACACTGCTACTTGCAGGCTCCTCTGCAGTCACGCTGCTACTTGCAGGCTCCTCTGCCGACACGATGCTACTTGCAGGCTCCTCTGCAGACGCGCTGCTACTTCCGGACTCCTCTTCTGACACGCTGCTACTTGCAGGCCCCTCTGCCGACACGCTGCTACTTCCAGGCTCCTCTGCCGACACACTGCTACTTCCGGACTCCTCTGCGGACACATTGCTACTTGCAGGCTCCCCTGTCGACACGCTGCTACTTGCAGGCTCCTCTGCCGACACGCTGCTACTTGCAGGCTCCTCTGCCGACACGCTGCTACTTGCAGGCTCCTCTGCCGACACGCTGCTACTTCCGGACTCTGCCGACACGCTGCTACTTGCAGGCTCCTCTGCCGTCACACTGCTACTTGCAGGCTCTTCTGCCGACACGTTGCTACTTCCGGACTTCTGTGCCGACACGCTGCTACTTCCAGACTCCTTTGCCGTCACGCTGCTACTTCCGGACTCTGCCGACACGCTGCTATTTCCAGGCTCCTCTGCAGTAACACTGCTACTTCCGGACTCCTCTGCCGACACACTGCTACTTCCGGACTCCACTGCTGACACGCTGCTACTTCCGGAGCTCTCTGACGACATGCTGTTTCCAGATGACTCTACTGACTCACTGCCACCTCCAGACGTTTCTGCTGACCTTGTTATATCTATATTTACAATTGAAAATCAACCAATTGTAATCAACAATTCACAATTTACAATTAACATATAAACAAATTAACCATGTATCCTCTATTATATATTGCGCAGGACTCAAAGGTGCATACATATTGTCAGTCATTTTTTATTCCTCCTTGGATTGAGTACAATTTGTTACGTATTCAAATGAAAAGTGAACTAAGTGAAGGTGCGATTAAACAATGTTGCTGACAATTCTGGGAAAAACAGTGAAACAAGTGGTGCAATGCCCACAGGGTAACTTGTTCTAGTATATTGATATTGAAAATATGCTCAAAAAGGATCACTCAAGGTACAGACGTGCGTCATTGTATATTCTTAAAATAATAAGGACGAAGAGTTTTGTCTCACCCTCGCAAACGATGCTGTTGCCCTCTCTGCAAGCGCACTCTTTACCATCCTCTTCCCAGCTCTCTTCAAGCTAAAGCAA
The DNA here is from genome assembly GCF_001625305.1 of Branchiostoma belcheri. Lineage (NCBI taxonomy): Eukaryota > Metazoa > Chordata > Leptocardii > Amphioxiformes > Branchiostomatidae > Branchiostoma > Branchiostoma belcheri. The sequence continues at coordinate 384,683 of NW_017804109.1, forward strand.
TGTATAATAAAGAAAAAAATTATAGCACCATTACTTGAAAACATTATAATCCACGAAATGACGTTTCTTTACAGCAGGCTGTCTTTAGAGCCGTTTAGAGCCACGCCCTGAATCACAACGACGATACAGTAAGCACAGAAAACAAAGACATCATTCCTAGCCTATTGTGCTTACCACATAGTAACGCCCTTGGTCGTCGGTGCAACCACATTGCTCCTGCGGTACGCAGGCTAGCCCACTCAGGACGTAGCCTTCGTCGCACACACAGCCTTCTACACAGCCGCTGCGAGAACAGCTGCCGGCAGCGTCCGGGTCCGTGCAGGTCGCAGGACAGGCGCTTGTGCACGTGGAGTACGCGCTGTTTTCTGGGCACTCCAAAGCTGTGGGACAGAAACCAGAGTTAGAGTCTGCTCTGAGACAAGATGGTCTGCCCGAAAAAAATATTCTACTACATCCTACTACCAGTGGAAAGCCGAGTCATAAGAATAACTCTACACATCCGGCTACCTTATAACCATTAAGCTAGGGAATACCCAGTCACAACGCTGTCAATCAACCCAATCTCCGCCCACCAGAAGTAATGAACCTAGTATGACAACGGAACGTACGACAGCGGTCTGCAGTTCGCCAGGCGAAGGCGGCCGCGCCGGCGTCACGCGAGGCGTCCGCGTACGCCTCCAGGTTCTCGCACAGCCCGACGACGTCTCCATCCCGCGCGCACATGTCGTACACGCAGTCCTCAAAGGCGCCCGAAGGGTCCTCCAGGTCGTGTCCGACCGCGAACGGGCCGCCCGCGGCTTGGAGCAGCCCGCACTGGTCCGGCGCCGACACGGTGGCGTTCAGGCTGGAGTCACATTCGAGCTGGCTTTCAGCAAACGTCGGGCCGATGTCGCCTCCAGGACACCTGAGATAGAGAAAAAGATGCTCGATAACAAGAGTGCAACCTTTATGTTCTGCAATTATATTAAATCTTTAAAAGTGAGAGCAAACGATTATGTTTCAGTCAATGTAGTGTTTATTTCTTGTACATGTGCTTTTATGGATGTAAGTCGTATGTACGTGGTCGTCCTTCTTTGACATTTAAGAAGGTAATGAAGGAGGATGTGCACATTACGATGAAAAGGTTGTAATGCCATGCTTGGCCAAAGGGACTGTAACCTCTCTGAATGCCAACTGATTTTATTGATGAAGCTAAAAAGTACACCAAACGTACGTGGACATGTCGACCACATGGCTGTTGCCGAAGTCTGTCCAGTCCGAAGCGAGGGTCCCGTCTGCCTTAATGAAGTCGTCTCCTTGGTTGTCGTTGTAGTTCCCGCACAGTCCGCACATCTGGTCCTTGTAGTTATCCAGAACCTCAACCTGTAGGACAGTTTTCAAACAGGTCATTTCTCACTGTCAGATAAGTACTAGATATACATGTACTGGGGTAGGTATATGGATAGAGTAGCTATAGGCTTTGCACCATAACGGTCTTTAGCAGACGTTCAGGACTTCCTTACCACCCTTTCCCCGAGATCATCGTTGGATTGGGAGTACCTGGATTCTATCCTATTTCGGCTTTAATTCACTTCTCTGATCACATTAAAGCAGAATGCGTGACTTTTCTGATTTACAAACAATTCACAGACGACTTCAAGACTAATAGGCAACCTCACCGACCAATTTCAACCACAGATGGCCTTGCTTACGACTGACTGCCAACAATGGTCTTCAGGCGGACGGGAGGCATATATTATGCTATGTGTGACACGGGCCTAACGTAAGTAACGTAACCGAGTCTGCGCCACGCTTACCTTGACCCTGTGTCGCCCGTCGTAGAAAACCTCCACACACAGGTCCGGCAGCCGCACCCGGACGTACCTGCCGCTCACGCTCACTTTGATCTTACCGCCTGCTGCAGAGATGGGCAGCGACCTCCGCACGCTGTTCACCTGTGCCGAGGAAAGATTGCTTTCCGTTCTTTGCATGTAGACCAAAACACCACACCAGATGTACGCATAAAACTTGAAAATGTGATTCTAGAATAATACAGGAATCATACAGAGAAATATCGGACTATATACTCATGATGATTAGCTATAAGCGCTGGCGGTTTGGGGCCTCAAAATCGTTGCACTCAACAGTTCGAACTTATCGGACAAATATAAAGGATATACAGTTAGGTTAAGAACGTTGGACATTGGCTTCTTTTGCCTACGATGCATTCGACCCAGGGCGTTGGGCCAAGCTGACCAGATTTGCAATAGTCCGAGTCATCCTGATATAGTGACACCAAAACATCATAAACTTCCATCGAGCAAGAAAAAAAAAATCACAACTCACCGTTACTTTCTTTCGTTGAAGAATTCCGATATCAAAGCCGTATGCTTTCACGTACACTTCCCGCACGACGGAAACCGGCCTGACGGTTAGCGGTACGTTTTGAGTTTCTACAGTAAAGGCGCTGCTAGCTCCGCAGTCCTTGGCGAAGGTGTATCTGCACGGGCCTTGGAAGTGGTGACGCCTTCTGTCGAACGTTCTGTAGTGCGGGTCTCCGGCTGCGCTGCAGATTCTCTTCTCTGCTGGACACGCTGGGAAAACGAGAGCCAGTGTGAAAATACTGCGTCGTCTATTCAGTGACATGACATGTACGATGTATGCACTTTGGAATGGTGCCCTGGAAAATTCTGAAAAATGACTTTTGAAATAAACAGTGATCCTTTTTAAAGCCCATAGTTGGCTTGTGCTACGTTGCCCACGGAAAGTAAATGTAATCACTGATAATATTCAGAACACTAAGAAAACATACATAGCACTTCTTTTCACAGCCACTGATATCACGACAACAACAAACTACAAACAAGATACCTGCAGCTTGGATGTTCTCTACAGATCCAGCTCCACTTCCGGACCTCTCTGTCGACTCACTGTTGTCAGATGCCTCTGCCGACACGCTGCTACTTCCGGACTCGTCTGCCGACACACTGCTACTTCCGGACTCCTCTGCCGACACGCTGCTACTTCCGGACTCCTCTGCCGACGCACTGCGACTTCCAGACTCCTCTGCCGACACGCTGCTACTTTCAGACTCCTCTTCAGTCACACTGCTACTTCCAGACTCCTCTGCCGACACACTGCTACTTCCAGGCTCCTTTGCCAACACACTGCTACTTCCGGGCTCCTCTGCCGACACACTGCTACTTCCGGGCTCCTCTGCCGACACACTGCTACTTGCAGGCTCCTCTGCCGACACGCTGCTACTTGCAGGCTCCTCTGCCGTCACACTGCTACTTGCAGGCTCTTCTGCCGACACGCTGCTACTT
>NW_017804109.1:388062-389462 GCF_001625305.1 Branchiostoma belcheri
CCGACACGCTGCTACTTCCAGGCTCATCTGCAGTCACGCTGCTACTTCCGGACTCCTCTGCCGACACGCTGCTACTTCAGACTCCTCTTCGAGTCACACTGCTACTTCCAGACTCCTCTGCCGACACGCTGCTACTTCCAGGCTCATCTGCAGTCACGCTGCTACTTCCGGACTCCTCTGCCGACACGCTGCTACTTGCGGACTCCTCTGCCCCCACGCTGCTACTTCCGGACTCCTCTGCCGACACACTGCTACTTCCGGACTCTTCTGCCGACACGCTGCTACTTCCAGGGTCATCTGCAGTCACACTGCTACTTCCGGACTCCTCTACCGACACGCTGCTACTTCCAGGCTCATCTGCAGTCACACTGCTACTTCCGGACTCCTCTACCGACACGCTGCTACTTCCAGGCTCCTCTGCAGTCACACTGCTACTTCCGGACTCCTCTGCCGACACGCTGCTTCTCCAGGCTCATCTGCAGACACGCTGCTACTTCCGGACTCTTCTGCTGAATCGTTGCTACTGTCGCCTGATGTCTCTGCCGCCCGACTGTCACCTGATGTTTCCGCGGACCCACTGTCACCAGATGCCTCTGAGGACCCACTGACACCAGATGCCTCTGAGGACCCACTGACACCAGATGCCTCTGAGGACCCACTGACACCAGATGCCTCTGAGGACCCACTGTCACCAGATGCCTCTGAGGACCCACTGTCACCAGATGCCTCTGAGGACCCACTGACACCAGATGCCTCTGACGACCCACTGTTGCCGGATGCCTCTGCCGACCCACTGTCGCTTCCGGATGTCTCTGCCGATCCACTGCTACTTGCTGATACCAGTATTGAAATGTTATCGTACATGTCATGCGGATAACGATGAACATTGCCTGATATAAATTATCTAAATTTTACTTCATTTATGTATTTCTTTTCAAAATGAGGTTGTAATGTCACCAAGTTAACCTAGGGCTACCTCGAATACTGTAATCTCCATGGAATTTTACAATCACTGTGGCAATCGGTTTGACAAGTACATACGCTGAATACATCGGAATTCATTTGCACGTCAATTATGAAAACAGATATTTATCTTAGTTATTCAAAATAACTGTCCTGGAGACGCCCAAGGGGTCGCCCAAGGGCAAGATGGGAAGACCAGCTCTTCCCCACACTTTGGGAGCTGGGTGTCAGAGACGACTGGAGGGTCTGTGCCGGTGACAGATCAACCTGGCGGCCTGTGCATGGCTGTGGCTGCCATGCATCAGCACTTGATGCCTGCAGATGAACTGATTGATTGAAAATAACTGTAGATAAGTTCTACTTACCCTGAGGCTCGGCGGAATGGACCAAACACGCCAGCAGCAGCAGCGCCAGCCAGACGGCCGACCTGCCTGGAC
>NW_017804109.1:389482-390182 GCF_001625305.1 Branchiostoma belcheri
CGTTTTGGTAGCTACTTGCGTCAGAGGGAGATTTTTTTCGATACGTGTCAAAAGATTCACAGGCTGAAGCTGCGGTGCCACGTTAAGGGCCACATTCAGTTTATCCACCACGTGGTTATTTGTCCGAAGTTAGGATATCATTAGAAGTCTAATAATTATGAATTAAACTCTTTTTCACTGTTGGTGGAGTCTATCATACAACTAGCCTTAACTTCGGTTATTGGCAGAAAAACTTTAAATGTTCGTACGAATAATAGGAGTACGTTTTGGTCTCAACTTATGTTGTATTGTTCGCCAAGCCGCATAATCAGGGTTGGACGTATCCCTATAGCCCAATGAGTTGTGAACAACCGGAGCTAGGGACGTGGCAGAGCTTAAGGATTTTGTACTTAAATTATGGCAACACATGACATTATCTATTGTTGTTTTCGAGAAAGGAACATGGTTGACTATTTCGGCGGCCTTGCCCCTTCTGACTAGGGTTATTGACTTGCTATCTAAAAGCTAGGTTCTGAGCTTGAATTTCCAACAGCTTTACACTCGGGAAAGGCACTTTCTCTCACACACACACAAATAGATACATAGATACATTCTTGCACGCATGCACACATTCACACACACAAACACATGCACACATACACGCATGCACACATTCACACACACACGCATGCAAACATACACACACACGCGCGCGCGCGCG
>NW_017804109.1:390202-474860 GCF_001625305.1 Branchiostoma belcheri
GAATACATCGGAATTCATTTGCACGTCAATTATAGAAAACAGATATTTATCTTAGTTATTCAAAATAACTGTCCTGGAGACGCCCAAGGGGTCGCCCAAGGGCAAGATGGGAAGACCAGCTCTTCCCCACACTTTGGGAGCTGGGTGTCAGAGACGACTGGAGGGTCTGTGCCGGTGACAGATCAACCTGGCGGCCTGTGCATGGCTGTGGCTGCCATGCATCAGCACTTGATGCCTGCAGATGAACTGATTGATTGAAAATAACTGTAGATAAGTTCTACTTACCCTGAGGCTCGGCGGAATGGACCAAACACGCCAGCAGCAGCAGCGCCAGCCAGACGGCCGACCTGCCTGGACGCATCTTCCTCACGGACATCTAAATCTCCACACGTATTCACCTGGACGACTGGGGAAGACAACACGGCTTGTATAAAGGTAGGCTTTTTTTTATTCCAACATTGATCACAAGACATAGCGACGGCACACAATTTTTTTCTACTTATTTTATGCCGCCACCAACGCAGACAAACGCATGCACAACAGACATACTCATTTTCGCTTGAGTTAAGTGAGAACATTCGTGTGAATTGCCTTTCCCAAGGGTACACCATCGGTGGCATGGAAGGATTCGAACTCGGGACCTCTTGGTTCCGAGCTGTTGTTGCGCTGTTGCGAGTGGTGACGTGAACTTTGACACATACGGGACAGTTCACTGTCTAGATGACTGTATCCTGTATGACTGCAAAGTATAGCGTAATAGTATATTCAATGTGTTGGTACATGTATCTGTGTCCTGTCTCCCCGGGACAGAGAGTGCATTTTCTCTGCACAAAGCATACTGGGAAGACCTTAGTATCCTGGGAACGAGTGTTTTGAACGAAGAGAAATTGGGTTTTGAACGAAGAGAAATGGGTTTTGAAGGATGAGAAATAAGTTTTGAACGATGAGAACTGACCCGATGAAGCCTTGTGGAATTGTACCTTTGGTCTTTCGTACAATCTACCCTAACAACAAGGCTATCTTTTGCGTATGCGGGATGTATCTAATCTCCAAGCAGATCCCTTTTGCCAAGCGGTGGCAAAAAGACAGTATCAAATTGGCCAGAGAAGGTCGCCGGCCACCGACGGGATTAGCGACAAAAAACGGCCATATATAAAAAGCTAACGATAATTCCCCCACAACCTCTGCTTGGAGAGTAGGATAACTCCGGGTCGTCCCATCGTCGCATCAAAGACCTCTCTACACCCAGGACTGAGGACGTGGCAGGGGAAAGTGGATCCTCCAGATCCGACTTGAAAAGGCGTATTGTTCGGCAGATCATCCGTTTTGGTAGCTACTTGCGTCAGAGGGAGATTTTTTTCGATACGTGTCAAAAGATTCACAGGCTGAAGCTGCGGTGCCACGTTAAGGGCCCCATTCAGATGATGCAACCACGTGGTTATTTGTCCGAAGTTAGGATGTTATTAGAAGTCTAATAGTTATGAATTAACTTTTTATTCACTGTTGGTGGTGTCTATCATACCGCTGGCCTTAATTTTGGTCATTGGCTGGAAAAATTTAGATGTTCGCACGAATAATAGGAGTACGCTTTGACGATTTGGTGTCAACTTATGTTGCATTGTTCGCCAAGCCGTATAATCGGAGTTGGACGTAGCCCTGGCGAGTTGTGAACAACCGGAGGTACGGACGTGGCAGAGCTAAAGGATTTTGTACTTAAATTATGGCAACACATGACATTATCTATTGTTGTTTTCGAGAAAGGAACATGGTTGACTATTTCGGCGGCCTTGCCCCTTCTGACTAGGGTTATTGACTTGCTATCTAAAAGCTAGGTTCTGAGCTTGAATTTCCAACAGTTTTACACCCGGGAAAGGCACTTTCTCTCACACACACAAATAGATACATAGATACATTCTTGCACGCATGCACACATTCACACACACGCATGCAAACATACACACACATGCACACACACGCGCGCGCGCAAGCACACACACACACACACACACAATTTATAACAAGAGAGCCGAATTTTGCAGGACAAATCTACGACTATCCCAACAATATCCTCAGTTTGCGATCGTACGACGATCAAGTGACGTATGTAGACGGGCCCTAAACAAGCTAAGTTCCTTTTTTTTATTTATCACAACAAAACAGCGGCAAGGACAATGTGACGCTACAGTAGCGGCTACACACAAGTCATACGTTTATAACGTTTTTTAACAGTGGCACAAAACAAAATTCAATTAACACATAAATACACAAAGTTGACATAACAGTGCGCCGGAGTCCACACCACCCCAAGACATTAAATAATACTAATGCTAACCAGGTTATTAAAAAACTTATTGAACAGGAGTGATTTCTATAGCTGAAATAGCTGATAGACGAGAAAAATGTCGCCGTCAATCTAAGTGTTACATATTGACCTTCTATATCTGACTGGCGGAAGCATATCCGGACAGCTGAGCACATTGAGGAGGATATTTCCGTAGTGCTGTCCAGTCCCACCTGCATTGAGCAGACCCTACTCGTTTAAGCAAGTGGGTTTTACATTTTACTTTATCTATCTAAATGTATCCTTTGAAAAAGTACCCGTGAGTGATTTCCACAGTTAAATGAGCAAATGAATTATGTCATGAGTCGGAAGTTTGTATAATGACACACACCTAGACCTACCCACAGACGACGTATCATCACAACATTTATTAATACTATGGGTTCTTGGTTATGCCGGCCAAAGTATGCGAAAACACACCCTCTCCAGACACACACCAATTCGCACATCCACACACACACACACACACACGCACATATACGCACGCATGCACACAAACACACGCGCATGTAAACATGCACACGCACATACACACACACAGACACACACACATACATACACTCATGTACACACACTCACACACACGTACATGCACACACACACATACATGCACACACATGCGCGCGCACACACAAACAAACAAACAAACAGTTCCTTAAAAATGTATATTGGACAGAGAGGTTTCTTACATATGTTACCAATCAAAAAAAGCGCGGGCCACTTGTAGAAAAAGTTCCCGACACGGTACACGTTCAAGCAGGACAGAGATTTAGAAAAACCCAAATCTCATCTTAGCGCCACTAACTTTCCGCCAGACAGAAGAAAGAAGTCCGCTTACCTTCTGAAATCACCAAGACGTCTGCTGCAGGGACGAGGTCGTCTCGCCCACAACTTCTCCACGACTCTGTCTTGACTGACAAGAATCTTAGGATGGCCCGGGTGTCTTTGCGCATCATGCAAATGAGGTGGATGACGACAGGTGTCAAAGAACTGGACAAACAAAGAAGTGGATACTGTAGTCCCTTCGTTTCCGGTATCTTCGCACGATAACCATTGCTTTGGGACGATATCAAACATCTACATACTTCAAAACCTTTGTGACGACTTCAACACGTGTCCACTAAGAGCTACAGTATTAAAGGATTGAACAAACTCTGACAAAGAGGTTAGTGTAAGGGATCTCGATTACAGGTGCATTGTACATTCCCCAACACGTCACTCCAAGCTAGCCTCCTGTGCAGGCCTCCGAGCTGGTGGGAGTTTTGCCACCATAGAACGTTATTGATTTATTGAAATTGCAACAGTGCAATACACGTGGAACAGAGGCAGCTGTTGCTGGTGCTGTGTCCCGCACATAGAAACGAATACTGGACAGACAATACTCATTTTCACTTGAGTCTAGTGGGGAAAGTCGTGTAAAGTGCCTTTCCCAAGGGCACAAGATCGGTGGCATGTCAGGACTCGAACCCGGCACCTCTTGATTCCGAGTCGCGCACGCTGCCGTTGCGCCACACGACTCCACGTTATACCCCAAGTGAAGACTATATCACCAGAAAAGGTTATACCCATAATCTTCTCTGGAGGTATAACGCTCTCTGGCAAAACGACGTGTATAACGTAACGTCAAAACTCCCACCCGCTCAGAAGCCTGCACAGGAGGCTAACCCCCACCTTGTCCGCGGCTTGACTGTGCGGGTGCTGTCCTGTAATTATCTGCCTTTGCGCCTTTTGAGGAGTTAGCGAGCCACAACTGTGAGGGAGGCCGACCGTAAAATCGCCGGATAAACGTCGCCTGGCTTCTTTGTGAAAAGCATAAAAAAGGATCGAAAGCTGTGAAGCGGTCGACCTGGTCACGTGACAACAGCAGCCCAGCAAACGTGGCGACTCTCTCCTGACAAAAGCAATGACGTCATATGGGTGAACATCTCTGTATACTTACAGTATTCATGGATAAGTCTAATGTGCTGGTAGTTTAAAATAATAACGTTTAGAACCATGCATTTTCTGTGTGCAACGTTGTATATAATCGCACGCGTTAATGTAACACGCCACGACGACTGCTTTATCTAGAGAGTTCGGCGGTCGGCAGGACGACAGAAAAGCTTGTCGACAGAGCACGAAAGGAGTTGGTAGGTTTTATTTCAAGAAATTACAATCAATATGATTTCATCTATTTATTTATCTATTGGTAAGTCAGAAATCCCTATTATACAAGAAAACAGAAACACATGTTGTTGTATAAAATGATGAGTTAGGTTGGTGTGATATTCAAAGATTTACCTCACACGTAAAATGCTGAATAGTCCACGGTTTTATACCCCCACACCAATTTCTATGGTGTATGCTTTATCTCTTCGTTATTGCATATATTTGTTACATGTCAGTGCACCCAGGATAGGCACATAACTTCTACACTGTTCACAAAGTTATGCAAGGTCTGAAGTAAATCTTTTGTCGTGTCTGTGTTGTTTTTCGCCTGATATTTGTCTCCCTGAAAATGACTTTTGTGTGTGTCCACCCGCTAAATACATGTACAAATAGGATTGTCATGTTCACGCATGTACAGAATACAGGTCTTACTCAGGAGAGCCTGACAACGGGTAAACACACAAGGGTACGCCTGTGTGGTTGTTATGGATACGGCTGTGAATGTGCCCTGCAACCTTTCCACTGTTAAAGTATCTCCTGTCGGCTAGATTTTGCTATTTAGTCGTCTGGCTGGGCCCTGGGGCTACATTTGGTCTTGCGTGGCAGGCCCAGTGTATTTGCAGTTTGCGTCTGAATCGGTAGGTGGCAATGTGTTCGATTTTCCACTGCGTCCCATCCAACTATATATCCATCCAAATTAAAACATGTATGAAGCAATGAGAGCCTTGGTGGCATTGGCTCTTCCGTATTGTGATGGATGCTTTAGACGAAAAAAAATGTATACGACCAGATTTACGTCATGCCTACCTTTCAATACAAATCGAAGCGAATTTGAGTTAAATGTAAGTCAACATTGACTGCCGACTACGACCCGAAATACTCCCGAAAACCACCAGCCAACCATGGCTGCACCACTCGTCCACACTCGAATGTTTTAAACTTTTTTGAACACTTGGCAAAAGTTAAAAAAAAAAGAATAGTTAAGAAAACTCTTGTCTCTCCCGTCTAGTTTTCCTTCGTGTTATACAACTATTAAAAATAGGTTGGCGTAACAGTAGCTGAACAGTAGCCGACCTGGCCGAACACCAACCGACCTTACTCCCGACCATGGCTGGGTGGAGTTCGGCAGTGTTCTGGAGGCCATATTCGGCTATGTGTGACAGGGGCTTTATCTAGTCTCCACCAGACTCCTTCGCAGGCTGAGTAAATAGTAGAAATCGGCCTAAAAGGGGATCTAATTGGCCAGAGGAGTTTCCCGGCCATAGAGGGTCCAATTGGTCCCGGCCCACATGATAGAGGGTCCCTCCATTGCTGGCCAATTCGATTTATATGATCAGCCTGCAAAAGGAGTCTGGTAGAGACTAGGCCTTATCCAGGTTGAGAAGATTTCATGGCGTTGGACAAACTTGACTGCAGGGCGAGACCAGGAACCGACGTGTTCCCACAGGAATGTGCGTGGGCCGGCCGGGGACCGCAGAAACTGACTTCTGTTCCACACGAAATGGACCGAAAAACGATCACAAGCAAGTAAACGTGCCAAGAACACGCCACATGGGACATAACGACATCGTCAGACATCCAGGTATTGCCAAGATTTCGGAGGAAGGCGGTCGTTACGTTAGTGTTCTGTGAGTGTACTTGTGTGGTGGTGACTAACAGAAAGACACTGTGGCCATGCATGCATGCATGCATGGGGGGAGAAAAAGAGAGAAGGAAGGAAAGAGACGCGAAGGCAGTGACAGACGGAGCTAGCTAGGAAAGACAGATAGAAAGAGAGAAAGGGGGACCGTGTACCCAAGAAGCAAAAGCATTCTTTTACAATATGCCAAGAACGGAACAAATGACAAAGAGCCTAATGAAGCCACAGTCAATTGAAAGTCGTCGGTATGCTGTAAGTACCTGAAGACTTAATCAGTTTGTTTTCCGCTAAACTTCTAGTATGTAATCTTGTATTTGTCCTGTACAAACGTTGCACGTGTGAAGTTTGTTTCTCCCTAAACTTCCCAGAACCCGCTCTCCTGCCCTGGGCGGTGATGACATCATCACTCAGACATGAACTTGGCTTTGTCGTGTACGTGTCAAACATCATTGTCGATGGTCCTGCAGTCCTGTGTGTCTGCTAATTGTATCAAGGAACGCGGAATTCTTCTGCAAGGTCAACATGGCGACGGGGTTTGAACGGAAGAAAAACAGATGTAGGTAGGAGACTGGGGATGTCCTGAGGAGGATGGAATCACGTTTCTGGCAACTAGTTCTGATCGAGATTGTTTTAAACCAACCACCATGCTCAGGAACGGTTCTGGATAGTCCACGTGTATCCAAAATTGTGCTTTATACAGAACCTTGAACAGGAATGGTTCTGGCTGTATAGTCCACGAGTATACAAAATCCTGCTTTACCCGGAGCCCTGTTCAGGTACGGTTCTGGACAGTCCATGTGTATTCAGAACCGTCGGGCTTTATCCAGATCCATGCGCTTTATCCCGATCCATGCTCGTGTACGGTTCTGGACAGTCTATGTGTATTCAGAATCGTGCTTTATCCAGAACCATGTTCAAGCACGGTTATGGATAGTGCACACGTATCCAGAACGTCCTGATCCTATCCCCGACCAATTCAGGTATAGAAGTATGTAGGTACGGTTTTGGATAGGATAGTTGGCAATGTTGGTGTTTCTTAGTGCCGCCCAACTAATACGCTACAACACTGCGGATGTCACCCCCTGCCAACTCTCACTCCGGCCGGGGTTTCCCCGACATGCGCTGCCAAATCACACTGTCGCCGGGCTGTGTGTCCTGTGTGCACATGGCTGAGGACATGTGGATATCAGTTAGGCCAGACTGACTTCATCATTATATAGATCACGTTCTAAAGGCACGCCAAAACTGATGCGTGCGTGAAAAGAAACAAAAGTTGGGCAAAGCAAGACAAACTTGTCTTCATTATTAAATCTATGTGGTCTAGAAGATGGAACAAATGGCTGATTCACCAGACAGAGACATGGCATACCAAACAAAAGGTGATTTAATTTTGTTCTCTCACATCTTTTTTGACTTTGGAAGACTACATACATTCGAACAGGTAAGTGGGTACAGAATATAAGAGAAAATATTCCGATTCTCAGCATGTTCAATGCTTTCTGCGAATACCTGTTTTTATATATTATATATAATTAAGTAAAAAAAAACAATTTGAAACTGCTTTTATAGATTTAAGCAGCAGACAACAAAATAGCCCGACAATTAGATAACTGCTGTGTTGCAGTCATTGCACCGTTTCTGCCGAGGTCTGCGTCTGGCTGAGTCTTTACTACGTCATGTGACAATAACACAGACGCCAGGACAGACACTGGACATGCCCGTAATGGTATAGTTTTAGTAGAGCTACCGTACAGTGGAACTCGATTGGAGCAATTGCAACTGTAGGGCATGTTCCCTAAATAGCTTTAAACGACGCTAAGGCCCAGGTACACAAAGTTTAGCCGTGAGACAGGGCGTTTGACGTAAACCGTCTATATAGCGTCTACATTGCATCAGGAGAACATTCTTACTACTCTCTGCATGCTTCGCCCCCTACCCCCCCTCCCGCGCTTTTACACCTGCTTGCATGTTGGACTAAAATTAGTCTCCTTCCATACAAGGCTTTTGTTCCTGAGCTGTTAACGCTTATACTGGATCTCTTCTGCGAAAAAGCCCTCACGACAGCGTCTGTTCCCGAGGCTAGCTTTATTTTTCTCGGCCCTGGCATGGCCTGATGCCTGCCGAGCCAATGGCGCTCCGCCGGGCTGATTACTCTGGACGCAGCCTATTCCCGTCTGCATGGGTAATGTTGGTCCTGCCGCGGGATTTCCCTCAGCAAACACGCGCTACGGGCTATCTGTCCTACTTCTAGTCTCCAACAGACTCCTTGGCAGGCTTAAGATTCGTAGAAATCGGCCTAAAAAGAATGTAGCTGGACAGATGAGTTGTCCGGCCATAGAGGGTCCAGTTTGCCTTCACGGAACTGGATCCTCTATGGCCGACCAACTCCTCTGGCCAATTAAATCCCCTTTTTAGGTCGATTTCTACTATTCATGCAGCCTGCAAAAGAGTCTGGTGGAGACTACGTCTCCCCCCGGTCCTTTAGTCAGGGACCTTTGAACGCTTCTCCCGGCGGTTGTTTGAAGTTCAACTGACTTCAGTACATTAGATCCTATAGATAAATTCAATTACATTCTCAGGGGGGGGGGGTAACCAATATAGTGTTCAAATAGTGAAATACATTAAAAATGTTTCGATCTTAGAGACTACATTTCACAAAATACTTAAACCTTTACTGTTGCCGCTGACATATATATTCTGTACGTAGGATGACGTTATCCAGACATGTATTTAGCTTTGTTAGATCTTTAATTGTAGAAGCCTATACAAAATTTCCTGCAGTACTTTTGTTGAGTCAATAAAGAATCACTATATTCTGTACGTAGGCCGACTTTATTCATACATGTATTTTGCTTTGTTTAGATATTCAGTTGTAGAAGACCATACAAAAGTCCCTGGAGTTCTTTTTGTTGAGTCAGTCAATAAAGAATCACTATATTCTGTACCTAGAATGCCGATATCCATACATGTATTTAGCTTTGTTAGATCTTTAGTTGTAGAAGACTATACATAAGTCCTTGTACGTTTTCTTGAGTCAATACAGAATCCTTTTGAAGTCTGTCGGCAGCTAGTCGCGAGCTCACCGCACCAGGTCGCGGATTGCTTCTCAAACAAAAGCCGAGTTCTGCGGGGCTGGGACATGTGGACTCACGGCGGTTAGCGCGGCTGTTGACGGAGATAACACCGCACGTTGCAGTTGTAAAGCCGCTTACTGCAGGGGTGAGCTACTCTCCAAGCAGAGGTTTGAGTTTTGGCTTATTTTTGGCTTTTTTTTATCGGTGCACTGGAATTTTTTGTTGGGTTGGCGTAAGAAAATTCCCAGTGCAAAAAAGTCACTCCGATAAAAAGCCTACAAACACGCCAAAAATAACCCAAAACCCAAACCTCTGCTAGGAGAGCAGGGAGGAGCGGCGCGCTGCTTTGCCCAGCGCACGTGTCTCGTTAAAACCCGAGACAATGCTCAAACACATCAACGTAAGGACAGGCTGTCATTTCCCATGCCAATATATTGGAGGTGTGTTTCCCAAGGACTGGTGACCTGTTCTAACCCTTCAGTTCGTCAACCCCATTTCAGAGACGTAGCTAGTAGAAGACGAGTGTATTGCCCATACTACAAAAAGGTTCGGAAGTATAGTCACCAAAATCTGCGTAAACAACGTATAAAACAAATTGCCTATATGTAACTATGTAACTATATGTATACGTTAAGGATCATGAGGAAGGACATTATAGCAATTTACATCAGCCTCACCTAGTAGTTTCCAATACCTAGGCACCATAAGACTGGCATAACAGACCTCCCCAATGTGGGAAGCCCATTTGTGGGAATGTGGGAAACCTCCCCATTTGACAGCAACACTCAAAGTCAAGAACCCCCCAGGCTTCACACTGAAAGGCTCACGATGTCTTACTGAGACTGGGAGTGAAACAAAGGCCTTGTGAACCTTAAGACAACTGAAGAGATCTCAGACTGTTACTGCAAGGAGACAAACATGTTTTTCGTGACAACAGACGTCTTATTTTCGATGTGTACGACTTACCGGGACAGCGCACGTACATGTACATGTACCGCACCTGGCCATTTATGGCCGTATTGTATAAGATTTGTGTGTTTTTAGCTAGAAAATGAGTTTTGGCCATTCGTCCCTTTTTATAGCATATAAATAATAAAATAGATTATTGTCTTTGAAAAGGGTGCTAACTATATTTACATGGGATAGCTATTGGTAGGAAAATCTACCCCATTTTATCACCAGTTTTAACAATCATCCAATGTTAAAAAATACTACTATCCCATTTATTTAGCAGTAAGATGTATTATCCCATTTAGTACCATAAGAGTATAATTTTGTTGTACACGAAGTGAAACATGGGCTAAAGACATTTTTAAAATACAGTTACCCCCATAATTACTATCTGCTATTATTTAAAGTAAGAAACGTTTTGGTCTAAATTAAACGGAATAAATAATAATCAGCTTTAGGAAGCGGCCGTTTTGTTCCAGCAGCGGATTCTCCTCATCCACAGCGGGAACACTTGTGTCAGGTCGTTTGACGGACAGGTCAGCCCGACGCTCTGTTGGCTGCAAACATCACAGTTTTCTCCTCTCTGTCCAGATGCCACCAGTGCAAACCGGAAAACTTTGCTGTCGGGAGGTTGAAAAGCCGAAGGTAGCTGTGATGAGCCCCATGCTGTAACAGTTGACCATTTCTGGCATTTTAGGCAGTAGTGTCGGGGCAATAAGTGGGTAGTGTTTTGGCCTTGCTTTGCATTTAGTACACAGCACAAAAAAATCTTTACCCACACCTTAAAGTATGTGTAAAGGTCCATTTTCTTCAATTGTGTTTAGCTTTGCACAATCGCAAAGGTGCGCTTAAGGATATGATTTCGTGGAGTGGTAGGTTGTGAGTTCGATCCTCGGCGAAGTCATTCCACAAACCACTTTCTGTGCTTTGCACTGCGGCATTTGGGAAAGGGGCTTTGGGAAAGAGAGTGGGAGTAAACAAACACCTCTACCAGTGGAATAGCCCCGTGCTGTAGTGACTGTACAACGAACAGGCAAAGTGCGTGGGATGTGGCTCTCCCCAAACGCGGAGCCTCCATTTATCGTCCTATCTGAGGGACGTCCCTAACCTAAGGCTATGCTTAGGGCACTGATGTGTACCTGAGTCAAGTGTGGAAAGTAGTGTTAAGTTAGACGACCGATCTCGGAACGTCTGCAAAGGAGGCTAGTGTTAAGTGCCTTTCCCAAGGGCACAACATCGCCACAGGTTGTTGGATTCGAACCCAGGACCTTTGGACTATTCTATGGTAAAACGCCCAACCGTCGCGCCTGTAGAAGAAACTCAGTCCTTTTTGCTCAGAACCCAGCCAACCATCTCAGACGATTCCCTGGCCCGTGCCTTGGTTAGCCTCACACGAACCCAGGAAGCCGCTCTTTGTGTTACCCGGACCTCCAACCCACCTGCCCAGGTGGCCAGATTAACCATGATCCAGGCAGAGCTTACTCAATCCCCGCGGATTATCACACGCCTTATTACTTAAGACCCTAAATCTGCCGGGTCTGATTGTAGCGGCCGCCTTCGTGCTGAGTCCTTCCTGTAAAGACTAATGCAGACAGATTGTAGTTTGAACCTTAAGATATGCAGGGACCCTTCCTTTTCTTCTTTGACTCAGTTTGAGTTGTTGTTGCGGCCAGCGTTTGCCTTGGTGACTGACTTAATCAAGAACTTGCCCGCAGATTCACTCGGACGGCAATCATCTCAGCACCTTCTGGAGACATTATGTCAACCTTATTTGTAATAAGAAGTTTTCTTTTTAGGTATTGTTTGATTTTCGAATTCGTTGTGTTTGTTGCCATGTCTCAAACTCTTGTTAGTCTGTTCTCATATGTGTGCATATGGGCCAGGGGTCTGAATTAAAGAATAATGAAAAAATGTGGTCAGGAAAGAACATGGTGTTGGCACCTCGTGTCCGTCCGCCCAGGGACACCGTCTGGTTTTTGTTACGGTCGCAATCCGATGTACTTACGGGATGACTATGGCCAGACTACCACACCCGCGGCGTATCGGGTACGGATTACATGTACCTACATTCGGGATAGTGATCTCACATGGGTTTAGTGAAAGTATTCTCATTCCAGTTCAGTGAAAGTGATCTAGCTCCAGTTTAGTGAAAGTGATCTCACTCCAGTTCAGTGAAACTGATCTCACACCAGTGAGATTTATGAAGGTGATCTTACACCAGTTCAGTGAAAGTGATTTTTTACACTAGGATAAGTGAAGACTCAATCTTCAACTGGCCGTGACAGAAAACGTACTAGTACAAAACTGACAGGGTCATTGTACAGGGGATATTTCTTTTCGTCGGCCATTGTCATTGAACGTTCCTAGGATTTACAGAGGATCATGACTTAACATCGTGTGAACGAAAACGGCCTGGAACAGAACTTTCAACCCTTCAATAGGTCCGGAGGCGGAGTTGCTCACCGCTAGAACACTAATGTTGTGCAGCTGGCAGATAGGCTCACAGGATCATACGTCAGTTTCTAAAGTTAGACTGTTCTATACCATTCGAAACTCTGTTAGCTACACCCTACGGAGTCGTTTCACAGGTACAATGATGTGAGTAATGTATAGAACCTGTTTTAGAATATTACTCATTAAAATAAATTCAAGTAACGAGGTAGCAATGAACTAGGCCAACGAACGTTGGCTCGTCTCATCACTAAAGGTACAGGTAAAATGTGAATAATATATAGAAGAAAGTTTTAGAAGATTACTCATTTACGCAACGAGTTGGCCATGAACTAGACCTACGAAGTTTATGTACTACACAGTTGCCGAGTCCCACTGAAACTCCAGGTCGGCTATGTATGTCAAGTGACTAATGCAGAGGCATTGTGAATTATTGAGTGACAGGTCTTGCAGATAGCAACTGTCACCGTGCCTAAATGTCAAAGAAATAAATTCAGATGGACGAACAGAGTGCCTAGGGTTAACGAAGTTGATGTACTTCACAGTTGCTGAGTCCCACTGAACCCATATATCGGCTATCTTTACCGAGTGACTAATACATGTACAGAGGCCTTATGAATGGTCGTTGAGTGACAGGTCTTACTGATAGCAACTGTCACCATGCCTAAATGTCAGAGAAATAAATTCTGCTGGACGAACAGAATGCCTGGTTGGTGACTATCGCTGCTGTCCCGGTACGCGTGTTCCCACGGCCCGGCATGCCGCACGTGGCCTGGGGATGGCCTGGGTCTGAGTCACTGGTGACATCACGGGAGATACCATGTAGTCCAGGGGGGTACAGGCAGAGCAGTTTAATATATAGAGAGGCCGATTGTTATAAACGATGGCCGAGGCAACTGACGGCTGTGTGACACATCAGAATTATAATTTTACATTTACAAATCCATTCATTCATACATTCATTGTATACAGCAATGCGCTGTTGAAAGTGTATAGAACTAGCTCCAGGAAAGTCTATACAACGCCACAAATGAAAGATTCTTCATCAGTTAAGACTGATCTCGCATCGTTAGGCCTGCCTTTGACCGTCCGGCAACTAGGGTAGTCATCTCCTTGTAAGTCAATTGGTTGGTTGGTTGGTCGGTCAGTTGGTTGGACTGCTAGTTTGTTGGTTGACAGCTTGGATGAATGGTTGTTGGTTGGTTGGCTGGTTGGTTGGTTGGCTGGTTGGTTGCTTTCTTGCTTACTATAATTAAGCCCCTCTCCGCGCCACTAATGAGCCATGTATGCGGCTTATGGCAGGTATGAGCGGACCGGGCCGGTGCATGCCGGTCTTGTTTGTGGGTCAGAGATGCCTGTGTTGCACATTCAGTAAATAGTTGGTACAGGGGTGCGGGTAAACTGTTGTAGCCAAGCAAAGTCAACACGTCAGCTGTAAGACCTCTGACCTCCAACCCTCACGACCTGGCGTGAGTTAGATCGCGACTTTGGACAATGGTTTTGATTTTAATGCAAATTTTCCGTTCTTGTCTTGTATGTATTGTTGCGTTGTTTCTATGTATGTACACTCTGAGCAGTGGTCAGTCACTGGGTGTGCCACCCTGGTAAAAGAACAGGAAAATAATCAATCATCCAATCCGACCCACAAAATTCGGTAGATGCCATAGGTATGAGGTACCTGTTCCCATGTACATTTGTATCGCGGACTATGGTTATGAGAAGCAAATGAACGATGGGTATAGAATTAACAAACATATATAGTGAAGAAATAAGGCCATCTTCCGGGTGTATGTGTAGCTATAGAGATCAAGTTTGGTTTCAACACAAAAAGTAAACTCACCACAAAGCTTCAACACTATAACTATGGATTCTACCAGCACAGGTGAACTTTCATTCGAAGTACTGTAGTTTTATCTTGTTTGATAGGAAGGTATTCCTCTTTGTCACGACACGTAAAAACGGGGATGAAACGATTTAAGGTCGGCAAGTGGCTTCTGTAATTAAGGGCTGGCGAAAAAGCTCGCCCGAATCAACCTCTCCGCGGTACCCTATAATTCTTCAGGTGGTTTTGGTCTTAGTCTAAACTCCTTTGGATCTCTTGACATTTAGGCTGAAAATCTGCGCTTTGAAGAAAAAAAGCTGCAAATTGTCATGTCTGAAAACCACCGTCTAGCACCTACAGCTGGCGAGTAAAACGACTCGGTGAAAACAGCTGTTAACGCACGGTACCGCACAGGCGTGTACCAGCTTTAACTCTGACATGTCTGGTTTGACATTAATCCCTGTGAAATACTAAGTGCTGTAAGTATAAGGGAGCGACCAGAACGAAGTGGAGGAGGGTAGTTTCTGAAGTTCTGTAATACAAGTACGCTTTGTGTCACTTTATGTTACTTCTATTGCTCTGAGTCATTGCCAGCTTTCTAGTGCATTTGTAGGGGTGTGTTCGCCTAATTCTATTACATACAGAAGACCCGTCACTGACCGGTCCCTTAAATGTACAGTTGCACACCTGGAGTAAACAGTTACCTGACAGGTACGTGTTAAACCACGTAGTTCTGCAAGGTGTGGGGTGATCTGTGTGCGTGTGTATGTCAACCTTAGGGACTGGGCCATCTTACGAAGGGTGTCTAGGTACAGCCCCTTTTCTTGGTGTGATTAATATTGTATGTAGTATTGTGAAACAATGCCCTTTTCATATAAGTTGTACTCTGTGAACTTTAGATATTAGCTATGTGTATTGAGTCAGTACTTTGTGTACGTAGCTGTCATAGAAGTGTATCTAGAAAAGACAGACACTGGGTACATGCAATTATAAAATATCATCCACATTAGTCTCTTATTACTTTGATTACCACACAAGTTTAACTACTGTAAATTTACCACAGGTGTCTGCGACGCATCCTCTTTAAATTATTATGAAACATACTAGTATTTATCGCTGACTAACATGCAATAATTGTATGGGAAGAAAGAGGAGGGTGTCTACTCCGATCCATAAGATACATACTGTTACCAAAAACTAAATGAAAAATAGTTGAGAAAAACTGTGCTACTTTTGTACTAAAGTAACTACCAGAATCTTTCTTTCGTTTTATTTCTCTTTCCTTTCTCCAGTAAAAGTTGCCCGCTCTTTCACGGCTATGCTTCCACCCGACCGAGCGCTGTAAGTATAATCGCAGACTTGGCTCGTCTCGCAGTAGTTATAGATAGCGGGCTGGTAAGTGTGCCCTCTGGCTACATTGTGCTTAACTCCTCGCCGTGTCCCGACACACATCCCTGCGGCTATTTAACGGCAGTCTGGGAAGGGTTGTGGCAGGGGGGCCAAGGCACCAGGGGTCAGCGGCCGGCCTTACGTCTGTAGTAAATGACGCCGGGCGGCATTTGGGGCGGCCGCGCCAATCTGTATAAGTCGCAGCGCGTGGTCGGTGTTTGTGAGTTTTTGTTAGCGACAATACCTCAATCGGCGTGACTCACTACGGGAAAATCTCACCCTGCCACCCCTGTCTTGAGGTGGACGTGGTCTCGCCCGAGGGTGACTTCCTAATAAGGCACGGGAGGCAAGCCCAGGGTGGAGGCAGGGGGAGGGCTATTGGGACCAGATGATGTCATGGCGGAAGTAAATATATACAAGGGGTCCTTCAGCGAGGTCACATCATTTCTCTTGTAGGGGAGGCTGCCGCAGCGACCAGCCAGCACGAGGCGACGAACGCAGAGAAGACGGGAATTTAGGAGACGCCCGCGCCGAACTTGGACCTGGGAGCAAAGTCAACAAACTTGCGTAGTCCCGCCGTCTTGGGTAAGAAGAGTCCTCTGGCGAGCGGCGACAGACTCAGCTGACAGACTCACTACTTACCGGGGCGAGTTTTTTTTATACACCTCGGCTTTTGCAGCTGGAATTTCTCGTGTGCAGGGAAGGAGCGGGCCGCAGGTTCACGGATGGAACTACCGGGGAGGCTGTACTGTGTTCTACTCGGGCTGATCGCGCTGGTGTCCCGGGCGATGCCGACTCCCGTGCCGCCGCTGTCCACAGTCAAGCCCACCGTCAGCCCGCAGCAAGGCTTGGTATGTACCGCTAGAACACTACCTTCTGTGTCAGTCGGCGGGGGCCGGCCGCAAAGAATTTCCACCGTGTTTTACATGTAGTTCACATAACCATAGCCCGATTGTAGCAGACTCAATAACAAACGCGGCCGACCCAGACAGCCGGACAAATGCACTAAATCCCGCCACTGCCTGGTGGCAAATTTAATTAGACTCCCCCCTTATACAGACTGAGATATAACCAGAGCGCTGCTGTATTTCAGCGGCCAGCCCTCCCTTTCCCTGGGCAGTGGAAACCCGACGCCTGCCTGGCGAATAATTTCCCTTTAACATGTACACGTTATATCGTCTCCTGTCACCGCGCCGCGCGAGGCCGCCGCTCGGCCAGGCAGCTAGGGCGCGCACGGGACGGACCGGGGTGTGGGTAAACTTGTGTGTGTTTGTGTGCGTGCACGCGCGCGCGCGAGCGTGTGCGTGCGTGCGTACGAGTGTGTTTCTCTCTCTCTGTGAGTATCCGTGTAAATTTGTGTGTGTGTGTGTGTGATGTGTATGTGTGCGTGTAACTGTGCGCGTATATGTGTGTGTGACTGTGTGTGTGTGTGCGTGAGTGTAAGAGTCTATGCGTGCGTGCGTGTGCGTGCGTCTGTGTGTGTCTGTGCGCGCACACGTGTGTGTGCGTACGTGTGTATGTGTTTACATCACCTGTGAGGATCACACGTGTAACTTACGCTTTACAGACACAGAACGCTAGTGATGTATAAGCTTGAAGTTCTAATACAAGTATTGACATTTTGTTATGCCGGGAAGAGACGTCAGCGCACGTCGTTTGCTCAGGCTGTACAGTAGGTTATTTACCTTCCCAGCTGCTACTTTTTTTATGTTTCCACATTTGACCTGGTAAAGCACAACAAGATGTTGGTGACCTAACAAGTTTTGAATTCTCGCATAGTCTAAGCCACTATAAGAACTAGGCTACCAATAAGTAAGACGACAGTTTTGGGACATCAAACGCTGGGAGTTTATTTACACAAAAAAGTTTTAATACGCATGTACCTGCCTGGTGTTACTTATGTAGTTCAAGTTTCGAATTCTTTCCTATTCTACTTCCGAAGAACTTTCCCCCGTGTCTTAAAAGACCACCGTGAAGGAGAATGTCTAAGACCGTCCTGAGACGTACGCCTGATTCCACCTTAATTACCGCGGCAGTGTTACAGAGACGTCGCGTGCCGGCAGGACCCTGCATGTGTGAGATGTAGGGGGGTAGGAACAACCCAGCCTCTACCAGGCTTCGGGAGGCGGCTGGAAAAGAGCGACAGCATTCCAAGGGAGTTTGGTCCTGGAGAGAACAATCTAGGACCAAACTCCCTTGGAATGCTGCCGCTCTTTTTCCATCCGCCTCCCGAAGCCTGGTAGAGGCTAGAAACAACCGGCCCCTGGCCCTGGACCGGGGATCGAACCCACGCCAAGCCCGGGAACCAGGCCAGGACCCAGACCCTCTTATCATTCGGCTAAAAGGTCTAGACCCGTCACCGGATCAGTTGGTAGCGCCTATAAACCCCCAATGTTACACATGTGAGCCTGGGGAGGGTCGGTAATGTACAGGGTAGGCAGAGGTTAGGATACTCTGATACTTTATTCAGTTCCCCATTAGCGGCGTGCATGTAAAACACACCACGGGTCCTCCCGGATTCGCTGTAGCGTAACGTAGCGTAAAATGGCTCATTGGAAAGTGGACGAAGGTGAACTGGGAGTTTTTCTTATTTGCTTTTTTATTTAAATCAACTTTGGTACAGGATTAGTAAGTGGACTGCCGATGGTACACAGCAAGCTGCCACTGTCAGTGTGTGCTTCACATTTGAACTTCTGTCTATCTCTAATGGTAACTATTGCGTCTGGAAGTTTGACGCAAGCCCTACTGTTGTTGGAAGAAAACTTTTTCTGTGTCTAACAGTATGAGAGCCAGGGATCACCTGGGTATTCTTGTGTTTAGTTTGACTCTACGAAATGATGGCCGAATTATACAGACGACAATTTTGTGACTCATAGTCATACATCTGTCCTTTGTGTTGAATTAAAAGGTAAAACTTTGAATACGTACAGGACTGAATGACTGGCGCGGCGCGGTAGTGACATACCGATGGGCGAAAGTGCAGGAAGCCGGGTCGGAAGTGCAGGAATTTCCGGACGGTTTCGCGCCATACCTTATATACCTCACCTGTACGTCACGGATGGGCGGTGCCATTAAGCGTGGGGGGGGTGCTTAAGGTCGGAGTCACAACACAATCTACATTGTAGCCTACATTGTAGCCTATACCAGGCTTCGGGGAGCGACTGGAAAATGTAGAAATTGGCCAAATACTAGTAGACAGACAACATCCCAGGGGAGTTGGTGCACTAAAGAGCACAGACGTTTAGACTACTTTCACAGGCTATGGATGATGATTGTAAGGGTTGATGTTAATTTTTTTCTGGCGGTGCACCCGACAAATACAGGATTCATGATAATTATGCAAGTAAGAATCGTGAAAAAAAAAGATTCAGGATTGATATCGTTGTAAAGGAGGCCTTTAGTCTTTGAAGGATTCCTCCCACAGACTCCAAGGAGATTAAAAAGAGAGGTACCGCTTTTCAGACTTTAATCGCAAGGGTACAGCAAGGTAACGATGGGACATAACTGTTTTCTGAGCTTGTCCTACAGTCCGGAGAAGTAAAAATTTTGCTGGAGCATCAGTGGGGAAGTTCGTGGGAGAGCACGACGGGAACAAAGGCGTGTTTTAAAATAGAGTTATATGTCCTGGCGTGAAATCGCCGTAGCTCACGTGTCTGCTGCGTGAAATCGGCTGCCATACTCGACACTTCCGCACTTCCCAAATATGCCCCGACAAAGCCGGGAGACTGAGACAGTAGCGTTTGTGCAGCTAGCCTTGGATTCCTTCTGTCTCGGCGCGAACAGGAATTAATAGTTTGTGCAGACATACCGGGGTAAAATTCGGGTAAAGCCGCAGCCAGGGTTCCCACTGTGTACAGTGTGTTTAAATGGTTCTCTTCTTCACAAGTTCCGAAGAGAACCACACTTTCTGTCTATGCACAGATAAGACAAACAATGAAATAGGGTAGTGCGCATTCGGATGAAGCCACAGCCAGGGTTCCCACTATGTACAGTGTGTTTTAAATGGTTCTACCAACCAGGTGTTGCCTAAAATGATATCCAAGCAGGTCACTATAGGCTATCATGAAATGTTGTACAGTTGACCTACATCCCAGACATTTAGACTACTGTCACCGGGAAGTCACGGCGTTAACAAAATAATTTATTGAGGAAACACGAACTCTGGGTCGGCTATTGTCCGAGTACAGTCATCGCTAAACGTTCTGGCCAAAGGTATTAGTCAGAAAGGACAATAGCCTGTTTCCTTCCGCTGAAGTCAGTTTAATAATACAACTGGGCGGTATGTCCCCAGTACAGTACCGGTCGCTCTAACCTCCAAGAAGATCTTTTGGTAGCTGCAAAACAGTAAGATATTGGGCAGGCTGCATCCACTTGCCAGGCAGTTATCATTTGCTACGTAAAAATAGAAAGCCAGATAAAAACGTCTTGAAACACTACTCTCCAGCAGAGGTTCGGCTTTTGACTTTAGTATGGAGTTTTAGGCTTTGTATCGGACTTTATTTTTTTTGCACTGTAAACCCAACCAAAGTAAAAAAGATACCAGTGCAAAGCCCGACATAAAAGCCTAAAATTACCCCAAAGTTAAGAGAGAACCCAAACCTCTGCTTGGAGAGTATAGAAACACGCCAAAAATAAGCCAAAACCCAAACGTCTGCTTGGAGCATAGGTCGCGCAGGGTCAGACAGAGAAGTGCGGATGTACAAATGTTATTGTTTCTTCGCCCCCACGCTGACTTCGGCTGTGCCAAGACTCCTGAAGAAGGTCCTTTAAGGCTTCAGACTTCTTAAACAACTTTAAATGTCGTCTTTAAGGTGGTGAAATGGAAAGCTATTTTCGTCTCGCTGGACCAATCGTCGGAGAAGTTGCGGAAAATTCCTTAAAAGTGAAAGCGGTTTCCAACACTTGGCTCTTGTCTTCTTTTGACCCAAAGTCTTAGATATAACAAACCGAACCTGAAATATAACAAACTGAAGACTGCATACACGGAGATTTCCGTTGAGATTTCAGACGGGTTTTGTGACTTGCTAGTTGCAAACATGACCACACACACACACGCACACACATAATATGCACACTCACTCACACAGACACACATACACACACACACACACACACACACCTCTACAGAGAGGGAGAGAGAATACTTTTTTGTCAGACACCCCTAAGTTTCGCTAGGTCGTCTCCTTGTTGTTCTGCCGTGCCGGCACCAGTAATTATTCCGACTGACTGAACCGTCATATCGTCGCCCGAGGCCAGGATCAGTCGTTCCCACTGCCGCGTTCTGCTAATAGCGCGGGTCAGGCCGCTCCAAGTGTGCTTCTTAAACTAATAATACTACCTGCTTAGTAGTAAGACTAAGAAGTCCTTTGTCTTACTACTAAGCAGGTAGTACTGAGTATATAGCCTGTGAAACAGACCGTCTTGGCTCCCGATCTCTACGGCGCTAGTAAAAAGTGTGTCCGCCGCCAAGCCTCCCGTTCACGTTGAAATCTATCTGAGGGGGTGTCTCGGTAAAATTTTCGGAGCCGAGGAGCTAGCCTGTATAGTACCCCTGGCAACAGTCTTGTACCCTGGCTAGAAAAAACTGGAGCCGAAACATGCACTCCAAGGCCGACCGGTAGAGAATGCCCAACAGGCTAAAGCAGGTAGCGGCACTAGTACAAGCCAAACCACGCTGTGTCCGCCTCTATTCACAATCATCGGCATCGCTATGTTTAGAAGGAAGACAAATAGTGCCGACGGCCAAATGACGCACGGAGGTTCACGAGGGGCCAGATAGATCACGAGCACGGCCACAACTCACGGGGAGGCACAGACAATTCAATTTTCTTACCGCCTATAAAACGTTGCCTGGCCTGAGTTGGCCCCGTCTAGGGACCCATTTTAAAGCGGAGGTCCCGTAAATATTCCCGCCAAGTTTGGAGTAGGCCCTTCTCCAACTGTTACAAGAGTCGTTCTCAAGTGGACCAGTCACGTCCGAATAAAAACAAACATCGCGTAGTAATAATAGAACGGAGTGTGTCTGCTTCGCAAGTCGAGTTGAAGTAGACTAGCAGAGTCATTGACATGTACGTCAAAATGTTTTAATTCAAGTAGAGGAAAACTCATTTTATACAGAAGCAAAAAATCCTATTTTTAATTTGTATTTACAAAAATCATTTCATCAATGCTCTTTATGGCGCTTTTATACAGTATTATTGATTCTATATATCGTCTGACTTCTCTGAGGATTGTATTTAACTGTGTTACTTATGCAATTGTTACTTTTTAATCCTGTGCAAGTAAAAGAAAAAGATCGTGGCTTAACTTTAATACTTCAACTGACAGCGTGATATTCGTAGGTCCCTAGCATAACTTTCCAAGTGACAATGTTCCTATACTGACTGACAGGGAGAGTGTAAGTGTTGAAAAGTGAGTGAGAGGAGCGTGTTGCCCCGCACGTGGAGAGTCCGGGTTGTTGTTGATTCAGGGTTGTCTGTCAGGACTTGGCACGGGCGCCGCGCCGCGCAGGGAGTTTCCACTCCTGGCCTTGGCAGCCACGGAGACGTACTGTACTTAGTCCTCAAGTGTCGTCTGCGACGGGAAAAAAGTACAGGGAGATACCACTTGCTATGTACGGAGGGGGAATAGCTTGTCTAACGTTTTCGTCATTTCGTGGTAGACGAGGGTCGGCTTGATTGTTAACTTTGGACATTGTCGGACTCAAGGAAGGATAGTGTTAAGGAACAAAACTCTAGGAGATCCCAATAGACAAGTAAACAAACAGTATATGACACTGAGACAAAGACAGATTATCTTAATCATGATTTCCAATTGAGTCTGTGGGTTAGATTTTAGTTTAGAATATGTTGTTTAATTTCTAACTGATTAAAAATTATGTATCTCTATGGAATGTTTTAACCTCCTTCCTTTGTGTCTGTGCGTATATATGTCGTAGTTAAAGAAATGCAGAACAGAAAGAAAAATTGTTTGATTAATCTCTTTTACGTGAATAGTGAGCGTTGACAAGTTTTCAATTAATGTTACCCCCACGACGTTTGAAATGACAACTACCTGACCAAAGAAAGGACCTCCTGGTTTTCCCGTTCTTGACCTGTACTAAGGACGGTGCACAAAAGGGAACAATGGCACAGGACAGACGGCACTGTCCGGCGATGCAGGGGGTACGAGTTAGGGGGGCAGGAGGGAGCATAGGTCAAGCTCCACCGTCAAAGGGCGGTGTTGTGGCGGGAAATGGCCGTGTGAGGGCCCCGCAGCGAGTTGTAATTTTCCCGCCTTGCGGGGGACATGCGGAGCGGGGAGGGGGGCAGTCGGACAAAGGTGGATTTTCCACGGTCGTTACCGACGGGAGAATGGCAGGCACATTTGTATCCTGAGGTGTCGTTTTTATTTCTGATCGCGAAAGAAGCGCCGGGGAGGTAAGGAGTTAGTTGGGAGATTTAAAGTCTTCTAGATCATAGAATTGTCAGTTTTGTGGCTTTGACTAGCTCTCCAGATCCATTTTAAATAGACTTCAAGGTAGACATGTAAAAAAACTCCATTGATTACGAGTATATATTATGAGACCCTACTGGAAAGTAGGTCTCCCCAAATAGGCTGAGCCTTCATCAGGACCGACAAAGTGCCTTACGCCTGCCAAACTCATTTGAATAAAAGAAAGGCACTATATGCTACTATTTGCCGCCGTGTTACTGTTAACTCAAGGAAGACATGGTTACTTGTATGGAAGCTAGGGGAGTTTATTTATCAAGTATCCAAGGTACTTTAAATCCATTACACAGTTTTGTGGTTCTGCTGTCAGCAGCCCTCTCTGTAAGTTTATCCCAGATGTAATCTGTTATTGTTGTCTCACTTCCTCTGTATGCTGTAGTCCTGAAGTCTTGGCTTCCCTGACACGCCTGTTATCAACACGGAGTAAGACGTTGCTGACACACCACCGTCACCTGGTGGGCTGTGGCCAGGGCTCTGCACTGCTGCTATCAACACTACCCCGCCCAGTCATGGTTCTTGTCAGCGCTAAATCGTCCCGTTTCCCCTTCCCCTTGCGTAAGACAGATCCCTTAAGGGTCCTTACAACTTACAAGTCTTGTGATTAAGACATGTAGGTGTTTTTTTTTCCGTGGCCCTGACAGTTCCTGGACACAGTTTGTCATCTGTATGTCTCACGTCACTGATAACTCATACCTGTAGGCGTTGGTCGGAATGATGTAGTTTTTCTGCTTCCGTCTCATGATGAGTTCTTCACTTGTACACTGCAACAGGTGTCTGTCCTCAGCGGTAAATGCTCCAAAGTCTTGGAGCGTTCTTCACATGGTTACCACTAACAGTCTACAGAATGATGAAAGATGAAACATTGCTCTTGATGCTGTGAAACACAAAGGGGCGAGTAGTACAGTCTCCTGGCTCCCGGGATTCAAACCCGGGCCGCCAGCTCAAGAACCCAACGCACCAACCGTAAGGCCAAAAGGTCTGGACCCGTTAGACTGGCTAGTTGGTGGCGCTTGACCACCACTATTGCAGTTGTCGTTTCTTCTGCTGCTTTTCCTATCTTCATTTTGTATAACACCTGTGATTTCTCTGACAACCGAACTGCACATAGCCCTAATCTCTAACCAGATCCAAGGGTGGCAAAAGACCGTATCAAACTGGCCAGGCAGTACGTACCCATTGGCCAGAGAGGGTCCAATACGCCACCCCACTGTCTTTTGCCACCCTAGGATCTGCTGGGAGATTAGCATAGCCCAGCCTCATGCCCACCTGGTCCCCCGTCAGCCAAGGGCCCTGGACTAGTGTTGTCATCGTGTTCTGTGATGCCGCTACCTTTGAGGTTCCCTCCGACGCTTACTCTTTCCTTTCCCACGCTGTTAAACGGTAGCCGTGCAGGAGACGTTTCACAGAACCCCGAGTTAGTAAGTGCCGCACTTCACAACACGTCAACATCTGCGTTCCTCACACATGATCCGTACAATGTTGTGATGTTGTCGTTAATTGTTCTGCACTCTGTTGTAGATGACTGTCTTGTTTGTTTTTCCCCACTTCCCTATCGTCATCTTGACTGTTCCGTCGGCCATGACACAAAATCACGCTTGCCTTTTAGGGTGACATAACCCTGACCGTCCTCTGCCAAAAGCGGCGTCATTGATATTTTCTCGTCAATATCACCGTATGCCGTTTCTCACTTTTGTTGTTGCCAACAGTTCCTGACAATCCTACCCCCCACATCGACTGTGTACGTACAGTTGACCGCCTGTACTTCTGGATGTTTTTTACCACTATGTTGTTTTCCTGGCAATCCTACCCCCCACATCGACTGTATAGTTTTACGCACAGTTGGCCTTGGCACTAGAGCTTTGTTACTTTGTACTTCTGGATGTTTTTTTACCACTATGTTGTTTTCCTGGCATTTCTACCCCACACGTCGACTGTGACGTTGGCCTTGGAGCCAGAACTTTGTTACTCTGTACTTCTGGATGTTTTTGACCATTTTGTTGTTTTCCGGGCAATCCTACCCCCCACGTCGACTGTACAGTTGGCCTTGGAGCCAGAACTTTGTTACCGTTTGAACTTGACACAACCTTGACCCGACGTGCGTTGCCAAACGCGTAGCCACGCCTTGACGTGGTTTCGTCCAAATGGTGTTAGTTGTGTATACTATTTGTACTACTATACTTCTTAGTTGTCAAGTTGTTGTTACTTGTTGTTACTTGTTGGTTTTCTCACACCCCTCTGGTCAAGTCGACAGTACAGCTTAGCCTCAACCAGACTCCATAGTTTGCTCCAAAATAGGGGCAATTGAGCAAATTGACTGAATGCTAGTAGCAGTCAGAGGAGTTAGCTCAGCCGGCAAGAGAAGTACTTTTTGCAACATCAGGATTTCTCGTCGTTGGATGGCTTTAAAGTTAATAAGACTGTAAAAGACCATCGTCTGTCCGTTAATATAGGACATAGATATATTGTAGGAAAGAGGTCACGTATAGACAAACACAAACAAAAGCGCACCATGTCCATGTTTGCCTTCACATATGTGTTATCGGCACAAACCGCCCTCCGTATACGTCATGTGGATACCTCTCATGGCCGTAACACGGGTTCAGCGCACACAAACATGACAACCTTCTGACACGGCGAGATAGCTGCGCTACACACGGCACGTCCGTAGACTTAGAGCTACTTTAGGTGCTTTATTTCCTCCATTAGCAAGCATACAAGTACAGACAGACTTTCCTCACTTCGCTCAGGTGAAAATGAGTATTGTATTGTCCCCTGTGTTGGTTTCGGCATTAATATAAGTTGAAAAAACTTGAGTGTGCCGTCACCACGTCTTGTGATTACATGTTGGAATATGAAAAAAACAGACAAGAATGTAGCTAGTCCTCCTGGTGAACAGACAAACATCATACAAACTACATAAAAACTAAACATTGTCTACATCTAACTTAACACATAACTTTACGTTTTAAAAGTAACATCACATGTGCCCTATCAACTCCTGCCTACTCTTACATGTAGTTGCTGTTTGTACTTTATGTGGCAGGCTATTTCATACTGCTAAGGATCTATATATGAAAGTCTTCTTAAGAGCGTTTGTTTTTGGTTTCATCAAAATGTACGTTCGTCTACTGTTTAGCTACTCTTGTCAACGTTTAGTGTCTGTTTGGGGCCGAAGTTTAGATATTTGTCAACACTTTCGTAACTCCATTGACCATAAGTGTCTAGCTACTAGTCATCTCTTAGCAGAGCAAGGCAGTATCCATTGACCAGAGGGGTGACCATTAGCCACCGAAGTGGATACTGCCTTGCTATCGTATGATCTGGTTGGATATTACCTAATAGCCACACTTGTCAACGTTCAGTATAACAACGTTTAGTGCCTGTGGGGCCGAAGTTTAGATATTTGTCAACACTTCTGTAATGTAGTTCTACAGACCATGACACGCCAACATCACGGATCACCGCCAGTGGACGTAATGTTAGTAAATAATGGCACCTCTCCTTTTTACTACCGCAACAACATCCTCATAACTGAGCGCCAATGTTGTCAACTTCCAGCGCCTCTGGGACTGAATTCTAAATATTTCTGTTATTTTACCATTTCCGTTTCTAAATTGTGACGCATTAACAAGTCTTACGTCCATTGATGTAGTTGTCACAATGTTTTAGTTGTTACACTGTCATAAAACCACAACATCCTCATAGCCCTGGGCACTAATGTTTAACAACTTTCATCGGTGACTATTATAACTTTTACCACTTCCGTTAGGTAGCTCACCACGACATGACACATTAAGAAGTTCAACGCCCGCTGATATACATCACTGACGATGTTATCAAATAAGTTACCTCTCCCTTTCTGTAATACGGTATATAACCACATCCTTCCGCCTTCCTTGTTGTGAAATTTTGTGTACGTTTCTTTACCGCATCCCTTGCGTAATGCCAGTGTTAATGTTGTTCTCAATCATGATACAAAAATAGCCACAATTTCATCAATGACGTAGATTCATCGGAAATTGATTAATTGATAAGTATGTGGCAAAGTTAGGTCATTGCCCTCTCTTCATCGTACTTGATGACTAGAAGAGTGCAGTGTTACTTGTTCGTGACTTTGCGGCCATAGTTAGGTATTTTGCTTGAGATTTCTTGTATGTACATGTAAGTTGATGCTGATTTTCTTAATAGAAAACTTGTAAAACTGTTAATAAACTGCATTGGGTTGTTATGTATTCTACATAGCGAAAGAAGTGACATTAGTTGGACCCCTAGCGGCTTGTTCTGGAACTGCAGGTAAATAGCTCTTTTGCTCAGGACGAAGTGACATTATTTGGACCCCCTAGCGGCTTGCCTTTACTGCACTAGCCGTCAGGTACAGACAGTCTCGCTGTAAGGCCCTTAGCTTGTCTCCGGGTAGGTCGCGCACATCCGGCCCGATTTAGCCCGGCATGTCTAAATGTAGTCAACTCGCAGCCAGGCCGATAGACCAGATAACGTCGGACCAGCTTCGGTTTGCACGCGCACACACTTCAACAAACTACTGACCATTACACTGCCGTACACTTGTAGTACATGTACACTAATTTATAAACGCAAGATAGGCACTGTTACTCTTTGTGATGCATATAGAAATCCATAGAATTATAAATGTAAACCGTAAATAAGCATTATTGAAGATACCTAGAGAAGAATAAAGCAACATGCTTAAAGTTGTCTTCTTAATTAACGATATTTATAAAGTCAGCTCTTAATTAACTTACAATTAGTGTTTCTAACGTATCGTGTGTCTGTTTGAAGTTTGTTTATTTTGATCCGGGTTAGCGGCTCATCTTCGCTGCACCATCTTAATTATCGGTAGACGGAAATATTTAAGGAAGAACCCAAACATGGATCCCAGTACTAGATCGCGGCCACATAACCTGTGCGTTTATTTCCTTTGATCTTATTACTCGTAGGGTTTTCATTTTCTTTTTTTTTGACGATTTTATTCTTCAAAGCCCTTAAGTCATATACATATCATACATGAACATACAATGTAACTGAAGATCAGACATAAGTTTGACACAAGTTCAGAAAAATTAGGAATACATCATCTTTCCTTTACTTTTCCTTTACTTTTACTCGTAGGGTTTTCAGCGATAAAAATTCACGACAACAGAATATTGTAAGATATATTCACAACTGTCCCAAGACACGTGTCGTACGTCTTCCTGTCGTACGGCGATTGTGCAAATGAGTGTCACTATGTACCTTTACGGACAAACGTAAAGGTAGCTTACAAGTAATATTTTAAATATTACTTAAAGCGTGCCAAAACGGAACCTTTAAGCATACTTCAAGGGTGCTCGGAGGGCAGACTTTATGCAGCGACCGGTTCCTCGTAATTTCCAAGCAGATTCCTTTCGGTGGCAAGACAGTATCCATTAGCCAGAGAGGGTCGGCAGCCACCGACGGTGGGGGTACCGACAAAAAAGGGGGAATATATAAAAAGCTACCGATCATTCCCCCACAACCTCTGCATGGAGAGTAGGTTCATCGGTAGTGACAAAACAAACATCATATCTCCCCCCAGTTGGACATGGTCAACCCTGGTGCACGAAAGGACAGTCGGTCACAGGCCTGCGTGTCGTGTCGGCCAAGCGCCTATGGGGGTCGTGTAAATACTAGCAATTGGCTAAGACATAATTCTACCAAAACGTTAAGAGGGTGAGTAAATAGTAGCAATTGGCTATGACATAATTCAAGGGAAACAGAAAGCCGAGAAGTGTGGAGAGAACTGGTGTTCAGATCTTCTGCGGTGCCCCAACGGTCGGATAATTAGACTAAGGGATAGACGATGAGATATTTCTACAGCGGCCTAGGAGAGGCCAGTCGGTTATATATATTAGTAACTAACTCCATGTGCAGATAAAAGTTTTAAAAAAATTAAAGTCCTCCACGCAACCATTAGTATAGTCGCATATGGCGGCGCCCATCGCCGTTTCTGTAGCCCTTGGGCCACACATCACTGCAATCACTACAGCAGGGGTCTAGTCCACTGGTAGTGGTGTGTGTTTAACTCCCACGCTCTTTCTCAAATGCTGAGTGCTAAGCAGAGAAACCAGTATGTTTTTAAGTCTTTGGTATGGATCAAACTCACTGCCTACCGAATGCAAGTCGCACACTCTACCCACTTAGCCATTGCACCGGTTACTCACCGTAATTTGCCCAATTTCTACTGTCTATCCCACCGTAATTATAGGAGTCTAGTGGATACAATACTCATCCATCATCCAGTTAAATTGTGGTTGAAGATGACTAAACGGTGGATCAGGGAATAATTTCCGGAATGGGCGACAGACAGGACTCACACCTGGTCAGAAACCAACCTCTGTCTGCCACTATTTAGTCATCTAACCAAAGTACAGACTGGTTTTAATATTCCACTGTCTCGAGAAAAGTCGTCAAAACCAACAAGCTATAATTTAGTGTCGAAAATTAGACTAGATTAGTCATATGCTATACTGCTATCCATTTTCAGTCCCTCTATTTTCGTGTTACATGCACTTGCACTTAGCCTCCGGACAAGACCTTGCAAGAAAACTTTTTAATTTTGATAATATCACAAAGTAGCGGGAAATGCTGCTTGGATGCCCCCAAAATCAAAGTAAGTTTCTTTGACTGACTAGGAATGTCAACATGAACATCTCACAGACAAACCTAAGCAGCGTTGCCTGTGGCGGTCGTCCACAATAACGGCACAAATGTACTTTTCCTTGCCATTTGGCGCCCGTATAATGTATATAACTCAGGCACTTTACACAGCTTTACTGCCACTTGGCTGAACAGGCGTCCTATCTCGTCCTGCCATCAGGTCCTTGGCGTCGGCCCTGTCCCGCGGCTACGGCCCTTTCCGAACCGAGCACGCTAATCTTCCGGTCCCCGCGCCGACTATCGGCCCGCCGTGGCTATCCTTAGACTTAGGCCACACCAATTTAACTTGTTGGTTCACGGATTCGCCAGCTTCATTTTTTTTTCTGATTTACAAAAAAAAAAGCCTCAAAAATGCTCATATTCTGGCCCCAACAATTAAAGGAAGCCCATTCTCTTCAGAGTCGTTACAGTTTTTCCATCTATCAATGCAGTTTGCAGTTTGAAATTCACTGCTTGAATTACAAACCAGCCTGGTATGTTGACCTCATGGCTTCTATCATAGCATTTGGGGCTATCATAAGATGTCTAGATCTGTTTTTATTTTTTTTTCGCCCTGTCGCTTCATGTTTGTTTTTTTTTTTTCTGAAAAAATCCGAGAACCAACAAGTCAAATTGGTGTGGCCTTAGACTCATGTTACAGCCTCGGGACTTGAGTGGGATGATCGGCCCATCCGGAGTGACGCGTCGCGGCCCTTATCTCTGATATATGGCCGTCTTTCTAGTCGGGTCGCTGCCCCCGTGTGCATCAGCGTGCCTGCCAACGGCTAGAGAACTACAACTCGTCTTAAACAGCCAGCTATTTACAGATTTAGGTTTTCTTTCCAGAGCTTATAAAACGCTCTCCAATGAGCTCTTCTGTCTACCCTGCTGTCTTTACTGGCGCTCAGCTCGGTTGATGGCTGAAGCATAAACTCTTTGAAAGGTATTATGGAAGGACTACGTCGTACCTAAAAATAGCGAGTAGGAGAGAGCTTCTTAAATAGGGGTTGCGGACTTGAGGCCAAGAAAAATGAATCGGCAAAAGAAGCTGGGGCTTTTCCTTTTATGCATTGGTTCTAGGGACGAACCTGGAACAACAGGGTGGGCATGGGAGCTTGCCATGTGGTAAAAAAGAGAGTTATATGATATTTTAAATCCTCGCCCACCCGCCTCCCGCTACTCTCCAAGCAGAGGTTCGGGTTTAACCCAAACCTCTGCTTGGAGAGTACCACCCGCCGAAGACACGTACTTTCCTAGCTTCAAAGTTTGTCTCAGTTCAAATGCATCACTCACTGCATGCAACAATTCAAAGAGAAAGTTCAGGAACGATTCTGGTAGAGGAAAACGAAGCTGAAAACAACAGCTATGACCTTGATCTCCACAACACGTCAACTTTAAACTGTTGACACAAACGCGGAAGTAGGGAGCCTGGCCAGCAGGTATCATCAGGAGGGCGGGCCCACGGTGTAAGGGTTGTGTCAATGTTAACAGTTATGTTTGTGTCTCACGGTCAGGAGTAAGGGCGGTCTCAAGTGATGTAAGAGCGAACAAGGAAAACAACAGTCTGTGGCGCCTTTCCAGATCTGGAACCGTTGATAGAAGAATACAATAAGAGCGGATCGCCCACCAGATGTTGGAATCAATTGTAATCCCATTTATAACAAAACATCAACAATGTTTTTTTATTTATTTTTTTTATTTAATTCGATTGCGACGATACAATACCCTGGCCACCCAGGCAGCATAGCTGATTTCGGGCGCCAAACAATACAAAGATTAAACATACACAATAACATACTAATACAGTAAACTAACAAGTAAAGATTAAGCTAAAATCAATCAGTTATCAATATAAAATACAACCAAGCATAATAAAGTACTCAATCAAGATAATAATAGCAATTAATGTTTTGGAGGTCAGAGGTCAAGGCCAATTGGATATAATACAGTATGTGAGGAAATATATACATGTATAACGTAAGATTGTAAAAGGTTAACTTATGTGGTACCACGGGAAGGGCCATCTAAACGTTTTGTGGTGGAAATAATTATGTTTTTTTATGCCTGAAAACGTTTCCTTGTTTAATCCAAAGCTTCAAACACAGAAGCATTTCCACATGGAACAATCTACCATTAGATGTACAACATTCACGAACAAAAGACAGTTTTCCGTGTAATGTTGTCGCTTTTATATGATTGTTATGTGTTTTATAGAATCCAGGAAGTTTAGTTGCTTTTGCAATTAATGGATATTCCAATAAAGTAGCAAGTATCTAAGAACCTTCCTGGTGATGCTCTCTAACATGCCGTCTCTCCCCTGCAGAAATACCTGCAGAAGTTCGGCTACCTGTCGACAGGCACGTCCCAGGCCGGCGGGCTCCAGGCACAGGGAAACCTCAACAAGGCCATCCGGCAGTTCCAGCGATTCGCACACATCAACATTACAGGTAAGCCTGGGCAATCTTTGATTCGATTTATTCTCATCAGAACACTTCAGACACGCCAGCCTTAGGCCCGGTTTAACCCGTTCATTTGGAGTCAGGAAGCCGGGAGGCTCCCTTGTCAGTCGTCCCTGACTCATGTTCGCGCCAGCTCACCTGGAATGACCCCGCGTGACCCGTCCTTCCAGGTGAGTGGAGAAAGTGAAAGTGGTTTCCCCTGCCGTCAGACAGGTAATCGCCTTTACCTGACAATTAGTACCTGTCACACACCTGGCCACTCAGGTGGAACATACCTGCGTAATCATCCGTCATACAGACCCAGTCAGGTGAGAGATGTCGCTATTGTTGGCGGGTGCACGCACAGGTCATGCGGCAAGGGACGCATTCTGGGCTGGGTTAGAAATCCTGCGTAAGTCTGAGAAACCCTACGGATAACTTAATGCATACGTACTATTATACTCGTATTGCTAAGTTTCTATTTCTTTTCAAGATGAAGAATAAAACGTATCTCTTTAGACCCTAAGTAAAACCAATTCAAATCTCGTCCAGGTTTTACTTTGAAAATGAATCCGTGTAAAATTATATAGACATCATCAAAGAACGTTCAATGCGAGTTGGGCTATAAGGATCGAAAACCATGGGTATCTTGTCTGTTGAAATGATGGCAATGTCACAAAACGCTTCCCTGTACCACTGTGCTTTAGTTGTATATAAAGGATGAAAAAGTATTCTTTTCTGGTCTATTAAAATGCTGACAATGTCACAAAGCGCTTCCTCAGCCTAGCCTGTCCCAATGAGACACAGTGGGAACATGTCATGTTAAGCGGGTGCACAGATGGGCATTCCCGTGAAGCTGACTCACGGACCCCGCTTGTCTGTCCCCTGAAGACCTGCGCGGCTGTTTCCGGTCCCTCGGCTGTATGGTCACATGGAAAGTTACGTCTGTACCGAGGCATGCGGTACAAACTGCATCTGCAGCACTTTTACACTAACCAAAGCCGTAAGTCTAAACCCATTAGGGTTGCCTCAGAAATACTCAGGCTGCGGACCACAACTCCCCGTTCACTTAAGTTCAGTTTTCAGTTAATGTTGTGTGCGTTATGTTATTTTTTTTTATTAAGACTCACACCTTTTGTTATGTTGGTTTTACTTTCATGTATATTTGTTTTGTTCTGTTTTGTACATTTGTTTCATTGTAATTTTGCGACTCCAGGAAGAATAGATTTCATGTAAATCTAATGGAGATCGAATAAACAAACAAACAAACAAACAAACAAACAAACAAACTGTTTCTTAGCTAAAACCTGCAAAGAGATACATGGGTCTGCTGAAGGCTGGGAGTGACAAGATGTCCTCGTTTGATGAAATAGACATCTTGCAATACGCGTACGAACGGGCTGTTATAAAAAAATACATTCACAATTTGACCTTATGTACATTCTGTATCTGTATCTGTATAGCCGGTATAACCGCCCTTCGGCGTAACATACCAGCTTCTGTATCTGTATAGCCGGTATAACCGCCCTTCGGCATAACACACCAGCTTCTGTATTTGTATAGCCGGTATAACCGCCCTTCGGCGTAACACACCAGCTTCTGTATCTGTATAGCCGGTATAACCGCCCTTCGGCGTAACATACCAGCTTCGCAGGCACGCGGCACGGTGGCAGCTAGCTATATCACACCGAACGACTTGTTACTCTCAATCTTTGCACATTTAATTGCAGGAGTCATGCATTCCCAACTGGATAGATTTTAAAAGTTACAGTTGCTTAGGTAGCTCTTCCTTTGGTATCTTCTGTAATACATGTAATACATAGATCATGGGAATTGCACATGTGAAGTTAGTACTGCTCCGCCCACCGGAGGAGTCTGTTACCATGATCTAACCATTATATGTTTAACCTTCCACATAAAGAAAGGCTGAGCTGTCAAATTGACCCACTGGTCTACCTGTGTGCTCTGCAACGTCAGCCATCGCCCATGTCCAAACGGTTGCCATGGTTACGTCTATGTACAGCAGCAGATTGCTGACATCACATTTCACACTTTGCCGTAATTATGTCATCCCGTGACCTGGTAACCGTGATAGAGGACCGGGCATGGGAACATGGGGACCGCTTCCGTTAGTTACATACTGTAGGGAGTTATGCCATGACTCATGTCAGAAACCAGTTTTAGGAAGCATCGGTCACGGTAGTTTTTGGAGAATCAGACACTTTCAATGTGTTCCGAAAGACTGGAACGAAACCAAAAATTCCCCCCATCTTCCTAAACGAAATAGCGCTCCTGGCGGCCTCCCGCCCCAAAGGTTGGGTCATTAACCTCCGGCCGAGAGCTTGTGTAAACACAGGCTAACCGTGTTATAATATGTAATATATCAGAATACAAATCCTTCCAATTCTAACCTCAGATTGTTTTCAAAACGTCTATCAGTGTCAACATGGCATTGACGGCAATGATGGTCGCTACTTTCCTCTTCTCTCCAAGCAGAGGTTGATGGGGGAAGATCGTTACCTTGTTTATATATGACCCGTTTTTTTGTCGCTGTCCCCACTTTGGGTTGCGCATGGACCCTCTCTGCCCAATGATTACTGCCTGGCCA
Source organism: Branchiostoma belcheri (assembly GCF_001625305.1). NCBI lineage: Eukaryota > Metazoa > Chordata > Leptocardii > Amphioxiformes > Branchiostomatidae > Branchiostoma > Branchiostoma belcheri. The sequence continues at coordinate 425,227 of NW_017804109.1, forward strand.
AATTGATAGGTTTTCCCACCGTAGGATCTGCTTGGAGATTAACTTTCCCCGTCCCTCACCATTTACGTGATGTCGGTATGTTGGGTATGTGTCTGGGAGGTTCAGTTTCCGCGGATCCTGTCCCCGCGATCCTCCGTAACTCCGACGGGATCACGGAAGCGCCAAATATACCTCGCTAAGCCGCGCGGACTAGTCACCGTGCCAGACCATGCACCCGTGTCACTCAAACGGCGGTGGGGTCTGGCACACGGGGGATGAATGGATGAATGAAAAACCTTTATTGTCACAATATAGAAAAAGTGGGGTCATTCGGCTTCCACTGTCTCGGGAAAAGAAGTCCAACCAAGAACCTACTGTAGAACGTCCTTGGTCCAACCCAATAAGTCAGAATCTAGTGTTTAGTAGTTAGAGCAGTCACATATAAATTGTTATACATTGTCTAAACTTTCCTATTGTACATCTTTGCCCTTACAAACTAAGTACAGGTCAGGTATATGTACAGTAAGAGTGATGCAGGTCTGGTATCTTACTACATCTATAGCATACTAATATGTACAGGTTCAACATCTTGATTCTTAAAACAGTTGTAAGTGTAAGAACAGATGGAGTTTATAATAATATAATTAATACATGGTTTATCGAGTTGCATGAGAAATGGACTATGCAACATTACAATATTTCCCTCGTTGTTATGTAAGGTACATTCCGAAGTAAAATGACACTTGTTTTCTATCTTGTTTATGTTATAATATTGGCAGATTCTTGGCCTTTGGGTGTGTTACAATGTTAATGACATGTCACAGGATGTCCTTGCCACATGTCATATGCAGTAGAATAGATGATGCACCAAATATACACGCCGCGATATTGCCTTACAGCCAGGCATGCTACATGATTCCCCAGCACCACCAGGGTCACACGTATGGTTCATATTAGACATACAAGGCCGCATATTTTACTCAGGGCTCTTCCAGAAGATGTTCGATTGCCAGTGAAGTGGCACTGGACTGTACCGCTTGTTTCGGTTGAGTGGTCCTCTAATCTCCAAGCAAACCTTTCGGTGGCTTTGAAACTTTGAAACTTTATTCAGAATAACTATTACCCTTGAGCCCACCGTTAGTCTTCCTGGCATTCATTCACAAATATACATACAATACATAAGACAGTATCAGACATAGTCCATTTAGCAGACAGTATCCGTTTGCCAATTTGACACTGTCTTGCGTCCACCGAAAGATCTGCTTGGAGATTATTTATTGGCCCTGCACATATAGACGGCGGAAGGTGCCATTGACCCCCGTTGTCAAACTTATATGAATGGACTTTAATTTATTGCTCGGAAATCGTACATGGTACAATATGTGGCAGTATAACTGCAAAATACTTTTGATAACAGTACACGACAGTCATGTATGGGTGATTTGGTCAATTGATCCACCACACTTATACTAAAGCTGCCTCGTGACTCTCGTTGTCAAACTAGCTTCCGTTTTGACTGTTTGACAATCAATTGTTCCGCATGACATCCTTAAAATTCAGTACAGTGCTTCCAATTTCATGTTCAAGGCTTCCTTTCTTTATTAACAAAACCCTTAGTTTATACACCGTCCTGGAACCAGTAGTATTCGCGTCATTCACCACAAAGTTAGCATTCCTGTAGCATTCACCACAAGCATAACTGTACAGATTGTCCCGCTTGTCATGTAAAGATTAAGCTGTAGCTTGTGCTGTGTTGTTTTTGCCCCCTCTAGCACAGAACACCCTACACCACTCATTCACCAGTAGCATTCCTGTACAGATTGTACCGACTGTCATGTTCAGATTAAGCTCAGAACACGCTAGTTCATACACCACCCATTCACCACACAGTAGCATTCCTGTAGCAGCCCGTCCATCGCCTGGGAAGGCGATTACGGTCCGTTTTGGCGGGAGAACGTGGCTCGTTGCCAGGTAGCCTGAGCGGGTATAAGGTCGTCTGCGGGCTGAGGTATGGGGATAAAACGTGAAGCAGGCGTTACGGAGCGCCAGGGTGACCCGTACTTGTCAGGAACTGTACGTACATGTACAGAGCGTACATCGTACACTTGTCGTAGTACATCCCGGCTGTCCCTGGAAAGTCTGCCAAAGGAGGAGGAGAATAGATGGCTGTGAAAGTCGAATTCTTCGACCCCATCCCTACGCCAATTCATTCTTGGATTGATAGCCAAGAAGGTTATGTTTCGGTAGCTGTCGTGTGTGTGTGTGTGTGTGTGTGTGTGTTTATGTGTGTGTGCGTGCGTGCGTGTGTGTGCAGACACGATAACTGGAGGTTCACATGGTCTTCATCATAGGTGGATAGCCTAATGAGACCTCGGATGGATAGATTTTGCCCCCCCCCCCGTTGTAAGAAGTGTTATATGTTGCCATTGTCTCTGGCGACAGACGATTGCCAACACTTAGTATATTTCGTCTAAAAGCGACTAATGTTCTGTGACCTGTCTATCCACAGTTCGAGTTACGTGAGAACCAGGCGCAAGGTGTAACACTCCAGAGTCTTCATTAAAAAATTATAGATCAAAAGTCATGGAAGGCAGCCGGTCGGTACTATGTGCATTTGATACCAGTTGAATATTTCTAATTAATTTCTTGCAGAGCCCATCTCCGTCCTCCCTCCCCACTCACACACACTTAACCACGGCCTTGGTCCACTCACTCGGCGCCTCCCAGTTTATGTGGCGTTCTGGGAATTTTATTATGATTTGAATGTTGCCTAAACAGAGTATCCCTTCCAATTACATCATATTACAAATATTTCATGGCACAGTGGAATAATAAGGTTGATAAAACACTGCCGTAGGAGAACACTCCCACATGGTTGATGTGCTAGAGGGAGGGGCTGTAATGTGTAACAACAGACATGAGACACGCGAACAATTAGGATGACAGCAGTATATACTGAAATACAGTACGACGATGATGTTTTTTACCTTCTTTCTTCCTTCTGCTTTAACCGAAAGAAACAGGAATATTTGGAATGGCCCAAACTCTTCGGAAGGTTTGACAGACGATAGAAGAAGAACTTTATTGCACGACTACCACATCATTACATACGCTACACAGTACATGACCTACAATGCATCATATGTTATCACCCAGAGGCCGGGTCCGAGGCTATGCCATCATTATGCCAGCAACATTTAGCCTATCATATGTCATCCTCCAGAGGCCGGATCCGAGACTATCCCATCATCACGCCCAATTACATGATATGCCATATGCCATCCTCCAGAGGCTAGATCCGAGGCTATCCCATCATCATGCCCAGCCACATGCCCTGAACCGAGGCTACCACATTATCACGTACGCTGCACAGTACATGACATACAATGCATCATATGTTATCTATCACCCAGAGGCCGGATCCGAGGCTACCACATCATCACGCCCCATCTACAGGCCCAATCATATGTCATCCTTAAGAGGCCGGATCCGAGGCTGTGTCACCATCACCCAGAGGCCGGATCCGAGACTACACCATCATCACGCCCAGCTAACAAGCCTTATCATATGTCAGAGTGTAATCAGACCGTCACGCACAGTTAGAGATCGATGAAGACATCCAGCGGCGATGTAAACAAACAAGCCTGTGGGCCGCTGCACCATAATATAATCTCCAAGCAGATCCTACGGTGGCAAGGCTGTCACCATTGGCCAAAGGAGTGACCATTACGCGACGAAGATTATTAGTACAATGTACTTAAATCCACAAGAGACTTCTTGATTACTTTAGTAAGGAGATACCTTTAACCCATGCACAGGGACTGGAGACGAAGACGTTTTAGATTATTTCCCCTAGACTGGTTATGAATTTGATTGATTGATTTTTTTATTTGATTTATTAGGCTGTATAAAATGACTGCAGCCAAGACTGCCCAACTATCTAGACGCTATTTTAATGGTCTGGCCCTGGTACTGGACAATATACACTAAAACCGGTTATAGTGCTCATTGGCATGAGATTGCACGTCTTTGGACAGACAGACACGACAGCTTTTCCTGTATAGCTTGAGCTGTGTTGTCTTTGCCCCCTCCAGAGCAGAACTCGTGATATCTTTTCCTTGCCTAGTCTCAGTGACCATACTACATAATTGTCCTTTCGTGTGCCCTTGTCAAAAGTCGTTAAATACCAGGGGTTACGGACGGTTCCAACAGGACGTGTGAGCTGTACAAATGACCCGATCATCGCTGGAACATACCGACTCCTTCCCTTCGGTACTCTCCAAGCAGAGGTTTGGGTTTTGGCTTATTTTTGGCGTGTGCTTAGGCTTATTTTCGGGGTTTCTTTTTTTCACTGGTAGGAGTAATAAAACAACCCAGTGCAAAAAAAACAAAAACCGATAAAAGAGCTTAAAACACGCCAAAATAAGCCAAAACCCAAACCTCTGCTTGGAGAGTACCCCTCGGCACCCCTGTCCTTCTGCCCTACATCTCCGTCTGTCCCTCCTAGTCCGTCTTATCCAAACACCGCTGAACCCGCTTGAGTAATTGCCGCACGGTTTGCTCCAGTAAATACTGGTTTAGCACCAAGGTCGGTCCCATGCTTTGAATGGAGGGCCGGTAGTGATTTATTAGCAGGCCGCTGTCCTGTGATGGGGGAAGACTATCGTCTCCTTAACCCGCCCTCCCCAATAAAGACCCGGCCTTTCCTCTGAGGCCAGGCCGCGCGGGCAGCCGAGGTTTGCTCGCACCGCGGCGCGAATATCAAGGTGGTCTCAAGGCGGCCCGACCTTTCAGGCTCGGGGGATCAAAGGCTGGTGTCGGGAGCCGGCCATCACATCTGCCGGGCGGCAGGGGGGCGGGGAGGGGGCGGCCCTGTTTGGAGAACCCGTCGCAAATGGCCGGCCACGGATGGCCGAAAATAACGGTGCCGGAATGGCGCGTATGTAATAATGGGACGGAATACCTGTCCTGTCTGACGCACAGGGTCTGTGTGTGTGTGATCACTCTTAAGGCCGCAGCAAGTCAATTTCATGGATGACATTTTCCGCAGACTCCAAATCTAATGCGATAGGGCGAAAAAAACAAGGCGAGCAAAACAATAACTTTTGATATTTTACAATCATAAACCTTGTTAAACAAGATTATTTCATTTAGCGGCAACATCACATATAAAGGAATGAAATACACCACTGTAAAAAAGTAAGAGACAAAACAACAAATCAGGGCCTTCTCTCCCCTCTTCATAGTTATCTATCATCCACGTTCCGGCATTGCAACAGGCATCTTTGCCCATTTTCGCAAAAATCATGCGCGCGTTGATGTCATCCATAAAAAAAATACTTGCCATGGCCTAACGAATGTAATTTTTTTTTTGCCAAAGGTTTTTAATTCGCACGCTCGCATAAGTTTGGGGGTTCCCAGAGGATGTCATCAATATAATCAATCCAACACGGCTTTTTTAATTAACGACGGGTTGGCCTGGCCGTGACGTCACGGGGGGTTTGAAGTTCAGGCTAATTTTGCGTAGCGGCGTAGCCTGGTATCGTGGTCTGATCGTGGTCGGGGCCGTAAGAGCTCTGGCCCGCCCGCCTCACATAGGTTTCCCGGTGTGTATTTCACGAGAGATTAATTAGCCCTCCACGAACATATCGTGTTGGGGGGAAACCAAATCCCCAAGCATACTGTCTCTGATTAGCGTGACACTCCTACCGGGACGGTCTGTTGCACTGGGCGGGGGAAGCTCTTAGAGCCCCCGAAGACACAACCTGCCTGAACACCCCAACACCCCCAATCACGTAAGACTGGATACCAGGCTAGTAGCGGCGTCCCGGACCAGAGGAGACCAGAGGACCCCGATGTCTGGAGAGCCCGGCTCTACTATGATAAACTACATCACAGTGTACTGACGGCGCAGGGCTAACACCGCAAGTTGACATTTTGCTGGGTGGCCGCTTTAAGCGCTGGAACCGTGCCAGGACAGCGGGGACAGGGGCCGTGTATGTCTTAACGAGACACTATGATAAGGAGTAAAACCAAGATTCCTTCAAAATCTTGTGCTACCTTTATGATATATCTTGAAATCTGGTTGAACGCGTGAGATTCAAACATCAGCAGTTTGTTCTACAATTTTACCTAATAAATCTAATGAATATGTCTAGTCTCCTCAGGCCCTTATCTAGTATCATACCTGGCATGTCCTAAGGGGGCAGACGAAGAACTCTTTTGCACGACAATTGCCTATGGTACAAAATTTATGTCTTTACTTGTTTGCATATCGTGCTTGTAAACCTACATTTCTCATGCAATCTCTTAGTGTCACTGACGAAAGGGAGTGGATGCTACCTGAAACGCCTGACCGTTTCCAAAATCATATCCAATTGCTTGAGTAACTGTTTTGGCGTATCATATATATTTACACCAGCTCCCGTATCTGTGTCTCTGTAGCCATTATAACCCCTCTTAAGCGTAACACACAGACTTTACACAGAACACTTCCCCTGAAGTAGTTTATGGTCATTCAGGACGACCTTGGAGTCTTCCGCTCCCGATGACCGACTTGGCTGTTTGTTATCAGACAACGTACACTGGTATTGTGTTTGGGGATTTGGATAAAGCTACGGTGTTGGTCTAAGCAGCATGGCACACATTCTTTTGCACACTCACGAAGTTGGTAGCTATGGTCTATGGTCCAGTGTTGCCACTGGTTTTACTCTCCAAACAGAGGAGGAAGGAGGGATCGTTACCTTGTCTCCGAGAAGAGGTTGATTAGGAAAATTTGGAGGATCTTCTCACCATCAACCTCTCCCTGGAGAGTAAAGATTGTCAACTTTTGTGAAGGCGGTTGTTTTCTTCCACTTCTGCTTGGAGAGTAAGAGCTCTGATGGATCAATGGTTGTGGAATAGTGTCAATGCTGTATAAGGACGGTTCCCTAGCTAATGTAAAGGAAAGGATGCACATTGTTCTATTAAGGTCATTGCTTCCTAAAGCACATGAGATGTAATCTCCAAGCTTCAGGATCCGGAAGCAATGGCCTTAATAGAACAATGTGGGCCATGCTACTTAGACCAACACCGTACCTTTATCCAAATCCCTAAACACAATACCCGTGTACGTTGTCTGATAACAAACAGCCGAGATCTTTTGGTGGTCACAAAGACAGCATCCATTAGCTACACAGTATCCATTGGTCAGGCAGTATCCATTGGCCACTGGACACTGCCTTGCCACGGTATGATCTGCTTTGAGATTACGTGAGACGTAGAGATGTAGCTGCCACACCTATCATGTCTCTCTCACGTCTGCACGGCCCGGCCCGCGTGCCGAGAGCGGTTTGATTAGTCTAGAGGGCGGCAACACGAAGACAGAGGTGTAGCGAGAGGCGGGGGAGGTCAGCAGCGTTCGCTCATACCATCTGGTGAAAGTCTCTTCCATTTACGTTATGTCCCCATCCTTCCCGAACATAGTTTCCACAGGTCGGTAAAATTAGGATATAGGAGTTTTCGTTTACACAATCAAAACTTGTCTCACTTTACTTACGTTTCGGAGTCTATCAGAAGCTATGAGGAAGGTGTCTGATAGACACCGAAACGTTAGCAAGGTGAGACAAGTTTGGTTGTGTAAAAGAAAACTCCTATATCCGTCCCCATCCTTCCGTAACAGCATAGACAATACCACTGTATTGGCTGCAGAATGATGTGGTGGCCAAGATTTTGTCGATCATGATTGAAATGATCATGGACCATTATAGCCTGGTTACCAAACCTATTATAGCTCCCGAGTCCTACAGCCTCTCCGCAATTCCTGTAAGACTCGGGAGCTATAATAGGTTTGGTAACCAGGCTAGGACCATCACAGGTTTGTCTCCTCTAACTCTCTTCCAAGGTATGAAAACAAACGCGGGAAAGTGGGAAGACTTCCAATAAACGCTTTTAGAGATAAAGGGTTATGTAGAGATCATCTGCACTCTAACAAAAACACTCTTTGATATCAACAAACACATCTACATTGGCGCGCAGTATTTACAGTGCCGCGGTTTACACGTGTTGATAGACGTAATGGCCGAAGTGTGAGATGTGCCTGTATCTGATCAGAACATGAAAATTGAGGAACACCTGTTCCCTTTCATTAAATGTCTTAAGTTTAAGATTATTGATTGATTTGTTAATTGATTTCTCTATTTTTCATTATTTATTGATTGCTATTCCGTAATCATTTGTGCTGACACCATTAATTACTTTCTTAGATCACGGTGAGTAGCTTCAATTCGGATCGGCCTCTTCCAGATTGCCGCGTCTTTTGTTTAGACCTAGAGAAAGATCTAGATCTAAGCATCAGTACAGAGTCTCATTACTTGTGGATTGCAGAGTAAAGTCAACCGGTGCCTGTATGTGTATAGCCGGTATAACCGCCCTTCGGCGTAACACACCAGCTTCGCAGGCACGCGGCGAGGCGGCAGCTAGCTATATTACACCGAACGACCTGTAACTGTAGGACTTGTTTAAAGCTTTCTGCTGATGATGCCTCAACAGGGCTTGGTGGCAACGAGTTGTTTAACCCTGATTACCCCTCCCTGTGTTGCCGTAGGCGAGCTTGACGAGGCGACGCTGGAGATGATGACGAAGGAGCGGTGCGGCGTGCCGGACATCGTGGGGACGGCCAACAGCGCCAGGAAAAGGAGATACGCTATACAGGTACATCTCCAGCTTTCTAACATTGACACGTGTGCCACATGATAACGCATGTAGAATCTGTTATAGTCTTATTGTGTATGAGGCAAATCCGTACATGCATCAATGAAGGCTCCTGACAACTGATGGGTAGAAGAATCAGCAACAAGTGACCATGTTAGTAAAATGTTGAACTTCATTCCAACACAACGGGAAGATCACATTTTTCAACGGCCACTGCTGCCTTCCTCAGGATAGTTATTGACCAATCACTTCCGAATGTAAACTCTCGAGTTACAGACACGTGACCATATGCACACCTTAATGATACTGATGAAGGCGACAGTGGCCGCTGAAAATTTTATCTTTGTGTACAGATGAACTTACATGATAGGTGACCACGTACGTCGTAGCTATAAAAAGAGATTTCTGCAAAAATGCTATACCTGCTCATCAGTGTTCCAAAAGTGCCAATCCTAGGTCTAGGAATCACAGAAAGCGAAAGAAATTGAACACAAATATCGTAGGAGCTTGAATCTGTAAAGAAGTGTACCTAGTGATGGTTAGCATGTTCATGTGTTCGCGTGGCCCTCGCCGGTAGCAGGCTCACAGGTCAAGTTCGAATTTGTTTAAAATTGGCTTCAACTTAGTCCAAACTTTGTTCGGAACTTGGCACAAGCCCATGTGTCAAGTGCGATCCGGGGCCAGATGGCTTGTATGGACGCCCAGACAGCTCCGACAGCTAGTTTATTGAATTTTCCCCCACCATGAAGACGGTGATGGTTCAAGTAAAGATATCTGTTCTGTGTTTAAAGTTGCTATAAAAATACAATAATGCTGCTGTCAACAAGGTTGAAGAGTAGACCTCAAATGCAGCTTCAGTTTACTGCAAGAATGTGTACAAAATAACAGTATTTTAGTTTCTGACGTGCAGATTTGGATTTTGATTACCTGAAGGATTCACGTAAACATTCTGAGACTTCCTAGAAAGAGGGCCAATGTTTAAAACTACTTGTAAAACCACACCCGAAAGTTCGCCCGGGGCAGCTAATATTTGTCCGTTCTCTTGGTTAGCTCGCGAGAAACAGGCCTGAGGAGGGTCGAACCGTGCCAAGCATGTGGCAGTGATGTTCAGATCTGCCCTCAGTCGTGTACAAGCCACAACAATGGGGGAGGCAGGGCTCTAACCTGTCGCGCTGCTGCCAGCCGCGGCGGCGCCGCCGGGGGTGTGTTGTCAGTAGTCTCCACCAGACTCCTTTGCAGGCTGAATGAATAGTAAAAATCGGACTAAAAAAGATTGAATTGACCAGATGAGTTGGCCGGCCAGAGAGCAGGCAAATTGACCCTCTCTGGCCGGCCAACACCTCTGGCCAATTAAATCCTCTTTTATGCCAATTTTTACTATTTATTCAGCCTGCATAGGAGTCTGGTGGAGACTATGGTGTCACCATGCAGCTAGCTCGTGTCGTGTGGCTGGCTGGCGGCAGGGATGTGGTCCAGTACGAGTAGTTCAGCCTCCCTACGTGCTACCACGTGTCACATACGTGCTTTCCGCTTTCAAAACATCAGCTTTGAAATATCGAAAGTGGTGGTTAGCACCTCAGTGAAATTGGCGGAAAGCAAGTTGAAATCAGGCCACAAGAAGCTTTAAGAAGGACATGTGCCAACTTGTGGCAATACTATACCCTATATATCCACACCAAAATTATTTTTCACTCGTAGCAATGAGTTGGCACAGTGTTTCACCATAGAAGCCAGTGGAAACAGCTGCATGGAAGTACTAACCAAGTCTCTTTTTCTTGTTCTCCTCTGCTGCTACATGCCATGTGCTACCGGCTACTTACAAGGAGGTAGACTACTACCTTATCTATCCTACGTACACCGTGCACATTCTCCATACCTGCCCTGTCGTTTTCTTAACTCTTGTACTTAGAAGACTTACTCTCCTAACCTCCGCCTCCAAACCGTTCGTCACACTAACATGCAATTCCTTTACTTCTTTCTGGACTATTCTTGTCTCTTTGTTGAAGTTTCTAAGTCAACTTTTCCATCTAACGTACTGTCTGTTGCTTGTGTGTTCAGGACTCCCGTCTGTCCCTCTGGCCGGGAGAGGACATCATGCAACCCTATGACTATGTTTCGTACCAGGTTAATACAACCATCCTGATCGACCTCTCACCTTTAGCCTCAACCTAGTTGCTGTAGAATTGTCACCCTTGTGGAAATGACTGCCTTACATTTCCGACACCGCTTGTTTACACTTCTTGAATCGCGCACTGGTGCAAAGGTAGCCAAGTGTGCTAGGTATACTGACTTTCATGGTGATGAATGCCAACGGACCTGAATTAAACAATCGAAAGAAGAGACGCAGGGGTAGGATATGTGTTTGCCGGTTTTTGTCTTTTCCCCTGGCTGTGGTGTCTCACTGCATCATACATACATGTACGTCGTCCCGATTCTCTTTCGATCGTGATGTACCAAACTAACAGACATGGTCTCCCAACTAAAGCACCTCCAAGTAGCTAACACCAAGGAGGTGCAATAAGATTGTACCTCCTTGCTAACCTGCAATGTTTCTAATCCGTTTGAAATGTTCCGTTCCGATCCAGGGAAGCAGATGGCGCAAGCACGACCTCACCTACAGGATATCCGCCTACACTCAGGACCTACCCGCCTTCGAAGTGGAATCGGCCGTGGAAAAAGCATTTCAGGTATGGAATAGAGACTTGTCCTTTTCTTTGGGGGCGGGGCGTCTCGCAAAAAAAGGCGAAATTTATTGAGGAAAGAAATATTTGTGACACATTTAAGTATCCGGACGTATTGGCCGCGCCTGGGTGATTCTGCTGAGATGAGATCACATGCGTTGCAGACAATAGAGGGAACAGATTTATCGTGCAGTCGCTTCCCTTCCCTACCCTTCAGCATCTTACTTCCGTCTAGCCAGTGTCTGATAATTGAGTTGTAGTTACAGGACATGCTCGTGAAGTGGTTAGTGCGGTGCCTGGCACCAGTTCTGACGGAAACCTTTGCTGTATAGGATCTCCAAGCAGATTCTATGGTGGCAAACGACAGTATCAAATTGGCCAGGCTTGGCCATCCTTGTGTGGCGTATTAGACCCTAGGCCCTCTCTGCCCAATTTGATACTGTCTTTTGCCACCCTAGGATCTGCTTGGAGATTGTGGTTAGTGCGGTGCCTGGCACCAGTTCTTACGCGTACTTAAAGGGACCTTTCGGTCCTGGTGACATTTTCGGTGTCTGTATGGACTGTTTGTACCCGGGAAGGAAGTGTCTCCGTAGATAAAACCGTTAACGCGGAGGGAGGTAGCGGGGACTTGGAATGGTGCCACGTCCTATCTACTGTCCGGAGGATACTTTTGTTTATCTATGTAGGGATGTCTGAATGTCACGTTTGTCACAAAATTGTGACTCAGGCGAAATGCTACAGTCAATGCGTCCCCTTCAATGGTAAAACACAGATTGACAGTCTTTGACAGTATTTTACAGACCTATCTAACAACACTAGCCATTGCCATAACTGGCAATGTGGCCTTTACACTTACCAGTAATTTGAGCAATCGTTCATGACTTTGCAATTGCAGGTGTGGGCCAAGCACACGCCTCTAACGTTTACCCGGATCTACTGGGGGCGACCGGACCTGGACGTGAAGTTCTCTGTGGGGGAGCACGGGGACGGGAATCCGTTTGACAAATTTCCTTTCAATACCAACATCGCTTAACACTTACCACTTACTAGTACTCTGAATGATCGTTCATGACTTTGCAATTGCAGGTGTGGGCCAAGCACACGCCTCTAACGTTTACCCGTATCTACTAGGGGCGACCGGACCTGGACGTGAAGTTGTAGGTGGGGGAGCACAAGTTTACTGTCAATGTCTACATCGCGTTACACTTACTATTAGCACTTTAAATGATCGTTCATGACTTTGCAATTGCAGGTGTGGGCCAAGCACACGCCTCTAACGTTTACCCGGATCTACTGGGGGCGGCCGGACCTGGACGTGAAGTTCTCCGTGGGCGAGCACGGGGACGGCAACCCGTTTGACGGCGCCGGCGGGGAGCTGGCCCACGCCTTCTTCCCGCAGTACGGCGGCGACGCGCACTTCGACGACGGGGAGACCTGGACGGTCCGCACGCCCGGAGGTGATCCTTTGTGCATAAACTCCACATGTAAAGCCTTTCTTTATTCCGCTTTCTGTTCGCTTTTATTATTTTCCTCAATTTTCCCTTTTGCTCCCGCTTTCTGTTCTTTTATTTTCCTCCACTTTCCCTTTGCTCCCTTTCTGTAACGATCTCACAGAAATTAACCGACCGATAGCACATACTAGCGTAGTCTAGGGCCATCCACAGGGGACAGGACAGCTCTATTATGTGATATCGGTGCAGTTCTTTCTGTGTTCTTCCCTTTTTCTTGTTCAATCCCATTTTCGAGAATAACACCTTTTTTCTCCCCTTTCGTTTCTTTTTCTCTTCCCTTTGACGTTTTCTTTGTTTTGCCCGTCTCTTTCTCCCTACCCAGTCCATCCTCTCACAAACTAAAGCAGTATGGGGCAACAGTATTTCTAGCAGGAAAAGTTTGGTTTGGCAGTATGAACATGGCTCAAGTTAGAACTACAATTCATATCGAATAGCAAAGTTCTTTTTTCACAACCTCAACAAGTAGCTTCAGAGCACAGTGAACCATTAACATCTAGCTTTAGTGCACCAGTCATAATTGCCCTGATGAAGATGACAGACGGTCATCGAAACGCTGAATCTTGTGAAACAAGTCGTTGTGAATAAATAACCTGGCTATTTAATCATTCACTAACCTTATGCGATTATTCACAAAAGTATGACTCCTTTAGAAACATGTTATTTGGCTGCTTCAAAAGATAGAAACAGTGAACTATACGTGCAGAGGTTCTTATTAGCCTGGAGTCTAGCCATGTTAGCTTTGGTCCGCGGGGTACCGGTAGCGGATCTCGGACCAAAGCTGGACTCCAGGCTAGATTCTCATGGCAAGATAACGTTTCACTGTTTTCTGCAGCCATTAATTCCTTGATCTCCCCCTACAGGTACGGACCTGTTCATCGTCGCCGCGCACGAGTTCGGGCACAGCCTGGGCCTGGGGCACTCCGACGTGCGGGGCTCGCTCATGGCGCCGTTCTACCAGGGGTACACCCCCGCCTTCACACTGCCGCCGGACGACGTGGAGGGCATACAGAACCTATACGGTACGTTACAGACTGTACGTTACAGGACGTACGTTACATACTGGTTTAACATCACTGTTCTAATGTATTATGTGCAAAAACTCTACGTTTGGTGCCGCATTTGTATTATTGCAGCAGCGACACCTACGAATCAGAACCAGTCATTGTTGGTAACAGACGGTCACCGAAACGTCAGATGTGAAAACCCACCCGTTGTTTTATTTATTTATTTATTTATGGTGGAATAGGTGCACCTAAGTGCACCTTTTCAAGGCCACCATGCCCACCCTTTCAAGGCCACCATGCCCGCACCCATGTTTGATAAAGAACATTATCATATGGTACGTTATAGATATTGGTAATGGCCAGGTCAGATCTAATACATTACAACAGGTTGAGGGCAGTCTTGAATAAGTCTTGTAGCGGTAAAGGCTGTTGTAGATCCTTGTAGTCGGTTGGTACTGGCATAGCCTCAACTATGCACATGTCCTCCCCCACTCTAGGAGTGGCTGACATCGACCGGCCCAGCCCCCACCCGCGGCCCCGGCCCCCGTCCAACGACGTGGACGTGCCCGACTACGACGCCAGAGGCACGGTGGACCCCACCACCTGCTCCGGGCACCTGGACGCCATCACACGCACCAAGAACGGATCCACATACGCCTTCGCAGGTCTGTCCAGAGAGCCGTTAGCCTGGTTACCAAACCTATTATAGCTCCCGAGTCCTACATCCTCTACTCGGGAGCTATAATATGTTTGATAACCAGGCTACCAAACCGTTGTACTATAGACTGTAATGCCTTGTTACCTAGGTTGTGAAATCGCAGGAGGCGGTGTTTTAGTTCTAGATGCCTGTATATGATAAAAAGCCCGGTGTCCAAACCTTTTTTAGCTGCCGAGTATCTTTGATTCGTCCTCTTGCTCTGCATGATAACCTGAGACATCATGAGTAGTTTTCTGTTTGAACTGATGGCCAAGCTTGGTAGAACTTGGCCATCAGGGATCAACTTCATGTTCCTGTACATAAACCTTAAGAAGATGAATGGATACTACAAGAAAGAACCACGAGAAACTATAGTCCACATAGCAAAAACACTCTTCACACCTACCTACCTAGTCCCTTGACCACCTATTAACACAGCGCTAACAGGTACTAGTATTGAGTTACGCCTCATGCTCACACCCACCCCTTTCCCCATCTAGGAGAGTTCTTCTGGAGACTGAACGACATCGGCCCTGATCCCGGCTACCCCATGAGAATACACGACATCTGGGGCGTCGTCGGACCTATCGACGCCGCGCTCTTCTGGCCAAGTACCGGCAAAACATATCTCATCAAGGTACTGTTCGACATGCTAGATCATTCAGGTAGTCAGCCAATTAAATGTTGACAAGTTCACGCTTCACAACAGGTTTAGCCAGAATCTAGCTAGAGGGTATGATACTGCATATGTAACTTGGGAGGTACGAGCAAAACGCCTTGCAAAACCATGCCCGAAGGCTAAACGCAAATAACACAACGCAAGACATTGGTATACAACGACGTGTGTATACTTAACAAAGAAGAAAAATTGAATCATATAAATGAATTAAGACCGATTACAACTATCCTTAGGCTAATTCTATTGCTACTTTTGACTTCTCAATGACGTTCTACTTTCGGGAAAATGATTGAACCCGTGTGATGTTTTTTTTTTTAAATCTATGTCAGCTCTCACTGTGCGATGTATTGTTTCCTTGTTTCAGGGCGAAAGGTACTGGCGGTTCACCAACGCGGTGCTGGATGAAGGCTACCCCGCCAGTATGGAGAGGTTCCGCGGGGTGCCGACCAACGTGGACGCCGCCTTCGAGTGGGGTCGAAACGGGAAAACCTACTTCATCAAAGGTACGTCAAACCCACGACCGAAGGGAACATAGATGTTGTACTACCACCAGACGCTGCACACAGCTACAATATCAGCCATACAGTGCTACCATCATCTCTGGAGATGGAAGGATGCCTACTACTACCGCTATGGGCCAAAAGGCCCTGTAGGACTCAATAGGAGTGCCCCTGCCTTTATTTCAAGACTTGCATATAACATGCATAGGCAGACGTACCAAACACGCCAAAAATAGGCAAAAGATACCAAAGTCATGCGTCAAGTTGGAGCTTAGCTTTGTGCCTCTGTAGAGTGGATTGTAACCACTCTCCATCCGAAGTGATTTTTACTGTACTACTACCACCATGGGCCAAACGGCCCTGTAGGACTCAATAAGAGTGCCCCGGTGTTCACTTCAAGACTTTGTTGTAACGTCGGCATTAGGCAGACGTCACTCCAAAAGGGCATGCAAACATACCAAAGCCATGCGTCAACTTAGAGAGATTAGCTTTGTAGTACAGGAGTTACATAGTGGACCAGTAACAAAGGAATACATGTATAAGGAAGAAGAGTTTGTAGACTTGCAGAAACCTTAACGACTGGTTTACCCGTTTCCTAGGTAACCAGTACTGGCGGTACTCCAAAGGCTGGGGAGTGGACGACGGGTACCCGCAGCCGCTGTCCGTGTGGACAGGACTCCCCGACAGGATAGACGCCGCCTTCCAGTGGAAAAACGGCAAAACCTACTTCTTCCAGGGTGGCCGCTACTGGAGATTCGACGACGACAATTTGAGGGTATTTATTAATTAATTTAACGTTACGTTACAGACCCACTGTACCTTGTCGGTATATGTGTATGTGTGGCTTATGGGGCCACCTTTTTTATCCGTTCCTGTAGTGAAATTTGGGCTTCCTTCTTTTTTGGTCCAAGGAGTCCCATATTGCTGGTATTCTAGTTCACCTTGCAATTGATGTGCACTGCATGTCATGTGTGATCTTTTTGTGATGTGTTAAACATGGCACTTACATACATGTACTACTTTACTTACGTACTCATACTCTGAATTTTTTTGTTAGACATAATGCCATATATATTATAACTTTTTTCTTCCATCTGGGTCTGTCATTTGCCACCTTTACTGATTGCCGTAAACGCCATGTATCTAATACTCACCGTTTTTCCCACGAATACGTTTAATCATCAAAACATAACAAGGACAATGTGACGCTGCATTCAAGTTTATAACTTATATAACAGCAAACACAACAAACAAGTACAGTTATCATTTAGATACACAAAGTTGACATATCTGTGCGCCGTAGTCCCACCACATTAAAAACGCTAATGCTAAGTTAAAGTTATTTGAAAAATAAGATTACGTGTTAACCTCCTATATCTCATTGGCTGAAACACATCCGCCAATCAGAGCTAGAAGGAGAATTTAGACCCATTTACACATGTAATATTTGGACTTCTATATCTAATTGACTTTTAAACACAGTCAAGCAGAGCTAGAAGCGCTTGGTATCTCCTATATAAGTCTGAGTGAGTTATAGCGTTTTAAAGTTGTACATAGAGGGTAACAACGAATACGCTGAATATCGTTGAAGAGATTCATTTGTCACGTATTGATACAGTTACTAGTGAATTCGTTCATCAGTGACAACTTGGAAGGATAAGAATACTAACCTCCAAATTTTCGATGGCTATCAGTCCATCTTGTTCACTGAGTGGCCTAATCTCGCTGAAAGATTGGAAGGATGTAAAGATGCTGATCATCTGTCTTCCCCCTCAGGTTGCTGAGTCCGACCCGCAGTACCCCCGCAGCACGGCAGAGTGGTGGCTGGGCTGCCCCATACAGCATGAGCCTGACTGGGTGGGTTCCCAGGACGGACAGGCACCGGGCACGGACAGCACCGACCAGCCCGCGGACGGAGCCGAGGACCAAAGGGTGAACGGGCTGACGGGAGGCAGCGGCGCGTCGCGCGCGTCTTGGCGGGCAGGCCTGACGTCGTTGTGCGTTCTATTATCACTGTGGCTTTCTCGGACGATACAAAACACGCACTGATGATGACCACCTGTAGTAGTCCTCAATAATTCTTCACGTCGTAACTGTCATTCTTCAACAGTTAGTTAGTTCTCCATACAAATCATTCGGGCCAGTAGTAGATGTACAAATGTGACTAATCTCCAAGCAGATCTTTCGGTACCTGCAAAGACTTAGTATCAAAATGACCGACAGTACCCGTTTGCCAAACAGTTACCATTTGGTTTGATGAGTACAGATAAAAAGATACTAGTACAAAAAGAGCAAAGCCATCGACAGTCTCTTACGAGACCGAGAAATGCCTACTACAAAAAGAAAGTTCGATAAAAATGCCTAAAAACACGTCAACATAATTCGAAGCCTAAACCTCTGCTTGGAGAGTAAACGCGAGTAAGGCGTGACGATAGCAACGTGTAATGTGACTGTAGACAAATCACACACAATGTGTGCGGACACATGGAAGGGCTAGATAGGGTTATACACAACTCACCTGTAAATAGTGTACATTTTAACTTGGGTGTGAGTACATCTCTGTTTGCTGAATAATTGTCTCGGTGTGACCAACACATAGGTAGCAGCACAGTCAGACAAGCCCTCCTCTAGACTCCTATAGGACCTGACAATACACGGCAGAAAGTGACCAATTACAACTGTATTTAGGACAAACGATTAACTTTCGACTTAACATAGGAAGTTTTTATCCAAACTGACTGGTAAACTTCGTGATAGGTTGGAACTACAGGAGCAATTCGACCAGTAAGAGAGTCAATTTTTTTTCTAATTTATGCGTTTTCTTTTCGATTTCAATTTCTTTGTTTCTTTTGATTCTGCATAGCTGCGACTTGATGGGGCAAGCGGACTTTTGTCGTTAAATTTCCCCTATTTTTAGTAAGTTATTTAGACTTAAGTAGGACGACGCTGTACTTTCCTCACTTTCTATTGAAAGCAGAGTATTTTTGTAACGCATGTTTTGCAGTGCGCTGCTCGGCACGCTACTAGCTGACTGTAGAGACTGTCCATAGCTGTACATTTAAGCCCCTGAACGGGTTGCAGTGAAATTGTCCCGTCATTTTCGATGTTCTGTATCCCTTTGTGATGAAATCTTATGTTATTAGGTAAGAGCTAAGTGACCTAATGTAAGGGACGTTTTCTAAAATAGGTAAAGCAGCCTGAATCCGTGAACAGGCCAGTACCCTGCCTCTGTGAGTGTGAACCGTGTATTTGATGTATTACTTAAATATATTATTTTGATTCAAACTAGAGTTTTCAAAATGTCGGTTAAACGTATGATCTCCCAAGTATGTCTGTGTATTTAAATGATTTTGCTAGAAGCATAGATCGTTATACGGTATGAGTAAGACTAGGAGAAGCTTATGTGTGTTGTAGGTATGATAGCTGTGCTTTTGCTGGGCTGGACCCATCGTTACATTAGTTCATTTGTGTTCGTCGTATATGTGGATATCTTCAGTAAGTAGGTCTGTTTCCCAACTGGTATTCTGTACGTGAAATAAAGATGATTAAACTTGTTCTTTACAAGCCCTGGTTGTCCTTTTTTACCGATTTCTCTTTTTCACAATGAATGAATGACTGAATAAGTGAATGGGCGAATAAATGAATGAAACAGTGAATGAATAAATGAATGAATGAATGACTCAAATAGGCTGAGGGTCATGAAAAATACAATGAAGGGTTGAGAAAGTTAGGCGAGAGTGGAATAAAACAAACGTATCCTCTTTATCAAGTTTATGTTTCAATTTGAACTTCACAGCATGAAAACTTTCTTGAAAAAAACAAACTTTTTCATGCCTGCCATAAAAGACTTGCAGGTGTCCATGAAAAAAATAAGGTGCCTGTATTTATTTCTAGAACTAAGATCGAAATGATGTCAGTATTTGTACTTAATGAAATCCCCGTATGTCAAACTCTTCTACCTACCGTTTCGAGTTCAGTAGCTCTTGGTGACATACTTGCTGTTTGCCCCTCCCACACCGTCGGCTTGGCGAACAACAAAGTCGGCAAGAACATCAGAATGCGACTCTGAAAAACTGTCATTTCTAGACCAAGAAGTTGCATGATTGGGTACTAATGTCGATGGTATAGGGCGGTGTTTGATCGCCTTTCAAACTAGAAAGTTACGGGTCAAATTTTTCTGACCTGATTCCTCAAAATGGCGAGAAACGTGATTTTAGCTGCCCGCCCTAAGGTAGATAGTGCCGGAGTGTTTAGTTGTGATCAGTTCTGTTAGATCAGCCGTCTGATACATTTGTAAGGTCAAACAATGTTTATATGATGTCAAAATTGTATCATTGTGATTTAAAGTATGAGTAAGAAGTTGTTTATAAAGCAATTTCATCACTAAAGTGCTGAGCACTTTTGGAAAGCTGCAATAGACACCACAACATTTGGACAACCATATTCAATTTTGGGCGGGAATTTTAAAATGCATTTATATTCCACAAATAAAATACTACTTTTCCACTAAGCTGAGGACATAACATACGATGCATATCTTTTATCTTGGTTTCTCTTTTCGATTATGGTTGAATTTATAATCGCGTTAAACCTTATGAAATTATTATTTTACCCATCGGATTCCCTTCGGTCGAAGTGGACTGGCCCGAAGTTGCAGACGACAAGACAGTTCCACATCAGTTGATGTCACGCCATATAATGGCTAAAATAAAATCATAAGTGCACTTATATATAACATTATCATTGAATAATGCTTTTTAAAATCTTTCTTTTTTTTTTATTTCTATCGTATTTATGTTGGGTTAAATTATATTTGTTGAAGACGAATAATAATGAAATTCCAGTTGTACTTCCCCTTTTTACAAATGTACTATCCCGAACAGAACAGGACACTGACCCCTCCTGGCGACTTTGGTCAGCCCGACATGCAGTTGGGTGGTTTATTGCTGCACCTTAGCGACAACAGATACATGATGGTGGATCTTCCATCTTGATTTAAAGGTAAACGTTGCGTTTGGTGTGTTTCCCATCTTTTCGTTACATTTTACTAATTCTAAGACAACATATTTGCCATGTTTTGTCATATCTCTTGGCTTGGCTTCGTATCCGAAGTTTGTCAGGGGCTGGCCTCTCCTGCTGCACGCCCGCTGGTGGCTGACAAGTCCGATGCGTGACCGGCATACTCGGCCACAGTGGCTGCAGGTAAGTGACGGGTCTGGTGTTGGAGCCGTGACGGTGGGGTTCTTCCTCTTTCTACGTTTCTCTTCGAGGGCAGTTCTGCGTCTCCTCTCGAAGGCAGAGACTGAGTCGTGAACAGTAAGCCGCCAAGCAGGTCGGTCTGTGGCAAGAGCTAGCCACTGACGATGGTCGAAAATGAACGTTAACGTTACATCCTTTGATTTTATTGTGATTCTTAAATTCTCTGTGCTGTCTAAGGTAATATTCGTTCTATTCAGTGTCACCTATTTCACACACTCAATCACTCACTCACTCACTCCTCACTCACTTACTCACTCACTCACTCACTCACTCACTCACACACACTCACTTACTCACTCACTCACTCACTCATTCACTCACTCACTCACTCACTCACAAACTCACTCTTACTCACTCATTCACTCACTCACTCACACACACTCACTCAGTCTCACTCACTCACTCACACACACTCACTCAGTCTCACTCACTCACCCACTCACTCTTACTCATTCACTCACTCTCACTCACTCACTCACTCACTCACCACTCACTCACTCACTCACTCACTCACTCACTCACTCACTCACTCATTCACCCACCCACCCTTTCCCATCAGGTTTTTGACCTATCTTTATTTTTATTTATGTCACTAAATAAACAATTGATTATTCAGTTAATTCATATATTTGTTACGCGATCATTAAAAGCCCGGAGTGTGTTACCTGTCCCCAATGAACCTAACGTTACGTAGTTTCCCAATATTTTTATTGAATCAGCTTAAGACCTAAGGTTAGAGTCAGCCATATTTGTCCATCAATAATTCAATGCCACTTTGTTCACCATTCTTAGCTTTTGTGCCACACAACAGTTCAAATATTCTCATCATGCTCACTGTTGCTTAGGCCTCTTCTGTTCAACATGACGTCATCTGGACGGATTTTTCAAATGTTCATTTCATGTATGTGGAATGTATACCACAGTGAATGGAGGTATATTTTTCAATTATTGAGCACTCTTATGCATTATGATAGCATGTGGTAGGCCATTCACCATATTTAAAGAAACTTTTACTAACTTAAAGTTTCTTTTAGGGGTGGGGTGGTCAGTGTCAATATTTCATAGATAAACGTTTTGGTTGGTCAAAAACTAAATAGATTTGAATATTCATCTATTCTACCAATAACTTATGAAATGTGTAATATATAGACCTACCCACACTTTTGTACATGTAAGTAGCATAAGTTATTTTATGATTTTATTTTTGGTTTATACCCTGATGATGATGACTAAAAAAAATTATCAACATGTGCATCAGCAAAAACATAATAAAATGGCTTCACCGAAGCTTAATATGTCGTATACCTAAGTGCTGTTGTACCAGCTATGCATAATTTATACAGATACGGATACAGATACCAGAGAAAGGGAATAGGGGTCAACATCCGCTAGAGCACAGTACTAGCTTGTTGGGCCATAATAAAGGGTAATTGACACCCAATAGGAAAAGGACAATGAGCTAGAATTCAGCTTCAAACCAGCTGTTTTGTTTCATTACCCAATTGTTAACGTTGTTTGATTTTGGATCTTAGTGTATAAAACTGTTGTACATGTGGAATACACTTAGTCCATTAGAACTGGAACCTACAGCATGGATTATTCGGGAAGGGTGAAAGAAAAGACGGGGTCAGAAACCTGACGGTCAGAAACCTGACGGTCAGAAACCTGACGGGCAGGTTGTCTCCTCATTTGCATGATAAAGCAGGTGAGCTCGGGTGTCATGCATGCGACATCTCCACCTGACACAGCCTATTGTGTAAGCAGTTGTGTAACCTTACAGGTGTGTTAGGACTGTCACAACTGCAAAGTAGGAGGAAGTATTCTCTCTACAACCTAACTACAAGTCAGGTGTTGCTTATTGAAGGTTTGTATGATTGTGTTTTTGGTGAAGATTTTTGTATTTTGTCTCTTATTTCACCTTGTTGTGTGCATGCAGTTGTGTAACCATACAGGTGTGTTAGGACTGTCACAACTGCAAAGTACCAGGTAAATGTTCTCCCTCTACATTCTGCTAGTAAGTTAACAGTCAGGTGTGCCTAAGGTCTGTACGTGTTGTTGAATTTAAGTGAAGATTTGAATGTGTATTTTGTGCCCCTGTTTTACCTTGAAAGCTTTTATGAATCTACTAGTACTACGTACATGTATGTAGCTGCTTCCCTAGTGACCACGTACCAGTACTTGCATGCGTTAGGTAATGTTACATGAATTTCAGAAACTGACGTTAGTGTTAAACACTAACGTCAGTATAAGTAGCAGTTTAAACAGTAGCAAGATATAAACTTATTAGGTCTTCTCCCTTCTGAAATTGCCAAGACAAAGTGACTGCTATACTGACAGTGACCAAACAATCGTCAAGGAGGCATTTGCTTGTTTGCCAAATTGGGCCTTGTTTAATGAGAGCTCATGTACATATTTGCATGTAGGTCATCAAAGGTTGATCAATAAGTGTTTGACAGGAGATTATGTCTGTATTCCAGTTTGAGACATGATTATATCCAACATGTTTATTTTGAACAATGCTTATTCCTTGATCCGTTTGTCAGTTTACATTCTCTGAGACATACACTGTTAGAATTGTTGACAGTACCTGTTTTTTCAATAACCTGTCCATGCCTTACCTGATACATGTGCTTAAGGACATTATACACAGAAGTCCTTGATGTGCTTAAGTGATAGCACACTCTGAGGTGTTCTGTACGGGTACATTAGGTCCTACCAGTTTCTTTGGTTTCCAGACATTGTAATTTAAAGTTTTACATTTTACATTTTAAGATACAGGAGCAAGAACTCTTTCCTACTTGGAACCTGGCTACAATTTATCAGTTTTATTTGTTTATTTATAACAATTCACCAGTAGATTGTACAGTGTTACAGGTGTTCAGGACCACCATTTTAATTCCACCATATCAAATTCTGTCAGTCCTCTCCCTCTGCGCTGACTTCAGGACAATTTCCGTCTTTAGCACACTATAGTAGCCGTTAATGGCTGCCAATTTTGTACTAGTTATGGGCTTAGGCAGCAGGGTTGATTTTTTTTAGATCAGAGCATCGTCAGATTTACAATATATTCATATTAGGTTGAGAGATCCATTCATAAGATCTGTATCGCTGTACTCTGTATTCAATTTGGTATAGTTGGTACAATCGCCCTTCGGCGTAACATACCAGATGTACATATTAGGTACTAGATTTCAATTCATGAGGCTTTTTGTAAGACGTGTTTTCCTCCTAGATCCTAGATTTCCATTCATATTAAGATTTGTATCTGTATCTGTATAGCTGATATAACCGCCCTTTGGCATAACACACCAGCTTCTGTATCTGTATACTATTAGCCGGTATAACCAGCCTTCAGCGTAACACAACAGATAGTTTATTGGTTTATGTGTATCAACAACAGCATGACTGACAGCCATGATGACTACAAGGCTGAATTTTAGTGCTTGTTTACAACATAAATCATTCATAGTACCTGGGTCATAGATGTAGCTGATGTACATATTAGGTTCTGTTCGTGAGGCATTTTTTCTAAGAAGTGTTTTCCTCCTTAGCTGCCATCTAAGCCAATTGTGATACATATTATTAGGTAGATTTCCATTCATATTAAGATCTGTATCTGTATAGCCGGTATAACTCATTCATAGTACCTGGGCCATAGATGTACATATTAGGTTCCATGCACGAGGCTTTTTCTAAGAAAATTGTTTTCCTCCTCAGCTGCCATCTGGGCCAATCGCGTCTCGCCGTGGTGACATCACACCTGTGACAGCACCGTTTCCTTGGTAACAGCGGAACCCCATCATGCTCGGGTAGATCTGGAGTTGAGCTGATCGAGCGGCCGTCACACCAAGATGGGTCTCCGCGGCAGGCAGTTTCTGCTGTTGCTGTGGAAGAACATCAAGCTACAGGTGGGTTTGTTTTTTTAACGGAATTTAACGTCATTTTTCCCCAACCGGGGGTTAGACGTGCTTGCACCAAGTACAAGTATTTTTTTATTGAAGCAGGATTTTTACAGCTGGATGCTCTTCCTAACGCCAACCCAAACCCTAGTAGGGCCTGGGATCCCTCTAACTGATTTACTGGTAGTGTCTTTAGTTATAGAGCTCAAGCTTTGTTCCAACACAAGAAAGAAACTCACCATGAATTTTCAGTTGTTCTCGTCAACCTTTGTCAGATTCTACCAACACAGATGAGCTTTCATTCAAATAATCAGTGTCTAATGCTTACTTGATTATTTTTTATCCTGATGTCCCTTGCCTTGAGTTACCGGTATTAATATTGTTGCTCATCAAGCTACTATAGTGCTGTGGAAGAACAATGTATCAAGCTACAGGTGGGTTGGTTAGTACATGTACTAATTAGTGTCTAGTAATGATGTCTTGCTTTTGTGGAGTCCTGATGTTCCTGGCATCGAGTCGAGATTAGTGTCCGTGCTACTTGATAATTGTTACTCATCAAGCTATTATGAAACCCTCGGAAGACGGGGAACAACAGACGATAAACCGGGCAGTGAGTGTAAGTGTAGAATTCAGGGCTAACAATATGTACCCACTTATACACCCTGCTATTTGCAGGAAATAGAAATTGATATTGCAAGAAAAAATATAATGAGCTAGCTGTAAGAGGGCTCTTTTGTTATTGTGAATCAGTCCCTGCAGAAAATAGAAAAAAAATTCAGGCCCTGATGTTTCTTGAACAGTACAGGAAAATATTGAATATGCTTTAGTCCATGTAATATGCATTACAAGTAGATTATATTAAGCTATAGTGTCAGTCTATTAAGAGGTTGACCACTGCAATTGACCCTTTTAATGCACTCTTACTATATAATAGGCTCCTGAAA
This sequence comes from Branchiostoma belcheri, assembly GCF_001625305.1. Classification (NCBI taxonomy): domain Eukaryota; kingdom Metazoa; phylum Chordata; class Leptocardii; order Amphioxiformes; family Branchiostomatidae; genus Branchiostoma; species Branchiostoma belcheri. The sequence goes on from NW_017804109.1 coordinate 451,071, forward strand.
CACAAGACAGGATATGCAAAAGCAGGGCTCAAAACTCAGTTTTGGGCACAGGTGCACCTAACATAAAAATTCTGGGGCACAGAAAAATTGTATAAGACAAGATATGCAAAAGCAGGGTTGAGAACATTCACTTTTGGGCACAGGTGCACCAAATATAAAAATTTGGGGGCACAAAAAAATGGCAAGAGGAAGAAATTATGCACCATATGTTACTTTGACTCTACTGTTGGTTAAGCAAAGGCTTGTGGTTTGAGTTTATTACTGACTCTGCATGTGGGCAGCATAATGAAATATGTGTTTTTCTGATGTACCATCCCTGAGTTGGCTCAAAAAACTCCCGCTGCTTCTGATACACCCGATCCAACACTTGTTGCTAGGTTACGCAGACCTGTTTACGTCAGATGTACTGTGCGGGATAATATGATATGATATGATAGAGATTTTCCCCTGGGGACATTGGTGAAGCCACCGTTAATTGCCACCAGTGACACGTGCTTCCCTTGCACACGTCTCTTCTGCTGAGGCTAAACAAATGCGATTAGAGAATTCACATCACCACATGTCCAACTTTGATGCGCTTCTTGAAAGGTTGAAGAATCACCTGGCTCAAACATATTGAATATGAATGAAGAACAATATAATATTGTGACTAGTTCAAATGCTCCCTGTAAATTTTGACTAAATGTTAATTGGTTTTGACTCTTGATTTTCTGAAAAAGTGGAAGCTAAAAAACCCATTTTTTGGTAATGTGTAAGGTTCTGTGATGGTAAAAGGAGTCTAGAATACTTTTCTTTTTGTATGTCAACATGGAAAACTTGGTGGCCTCTTTAAATGGTGATCATAACATCAAGATAAGTCCGGGGTAACTTTGACATACAACATCTCTTATACATGTACATGTACATCTACATTGTGACCTTGTGATTTTGTATGAGATACAAGAGATTCCACTGTAGCAGCCTGACAAGCTTTGAATTCATTTTTCACTTGCCACAGGCAACTCTATACAAACCTTAGTAATTGGCAATTATTACCAGTAAGCAACACTTCATGTTGCAGCTGCAAATATTTGGTTACCATGGCGCTGTTTTGCTGCTGCGCTGCCTGATGACAAAAGAATTGTAATGAAAAGGCCCAGGCTCTTGTGATGAACAAGATAGCAATTACTATTATTAATATGGGTGGGATGAGAACATTCTTTACATAGGTTTTTATTGAATCGTTGTCCAAGCAGGTGCTTGGGCCCATCCTACATACTCAATGGGACATTGCCTTCCAGCAGATTATGACACCTCATGAATAAATAAGCTGTAGAGGTTGGAAGAAATTTACACAAAGGAAAAAGCAATATTAAAAATATGCTTGATGTTAGTTTGACATGACAGCCATTCCTTTCATGGCTCTCTTTAGGGCTTGGTAGAGTTCACTCAATAAGCTGTAGAGGTTGGAAGAAATTTACACAAAGGAATTAAAGAGCAATTAAAAATGTCCTTGATATTAGTATGACATGACAGCCATTCCTTGAATGGCTCTCTGTAGGGCTTGGCAGAGTTCATTCAGGTGAGATCACAACACTTGATACTTGAGCACTGGAAAGACACAGGCGTGTAAATTTAGAATCACTACTATGTAGAATATATCTGTTATAGGAAGTTATGTGCTTTCAGGTTTCATATCTCACATACATGTACCATGTAGGTTGTACCATGGCAAGAAATAAAAATCTTCCTCATGTACATGTATGTGAATGAGATTAAGTACATGCATTCCTGTCCTTGGTACTGAATACAACACTAAGAGACTGTGGTATGCTATAGAAGTGTAAAATTCCAAAATACAACATCCAAAACACACACACACACACACACACACACACACAGTCAAATACATCAGAGTAACAATCACAAATACAGGTGAATGAAAAAAAAACAATTTTCCAACCATGAAGTTTGCTAAGAACACCCATGCCTGTCCTTGGTGCTGAAGACTGTTAAATACCAAAGTGTAAAATATCAAAACCCACACAAAGAGACTTAAATCACAATCACAGATTATCTACTGTATATGAAGAAAAGCATTTTTCTAATCATGCACTCAATGTCAACAACATCCATGCCTGTCCTTGGTGCTGAATACATCTAAGAGCATTGTTGTGGGTACAAAACTCAAGTACATACACAATCATAACATTGAAGTTGTCAGTCATACATTTTGCTATGCAAATAATGTAAATTGCAATAGTCTAACCATGCTTTCCCCATTAACATTTAACTTGCTAAGCCTTGTACTGAGTGACAGGATGAACAAATTTAAGGTTTGTATTGGGAACTATGCAGCTCTGACTGAGAAGTAATTGTGTTGCAAATACTGTTCGTTAACTGAGGAATGATTCTGCTCTACTCATACTACTTACTATTCCTTGTACAACAGATCAGAAGACCCATTGGTACCTTCATCGAGATATTTGTCCCCATCGCTTTGTTTGCACTGCTGATTATTGCAAGGTAAGCAGATTTTCTGCAACACTCTTTACACTTAAGATGTAAGATGTGTAATGTATTTCAATGTTTCTTGCCATTTGCATACATGCACAATACAAGACACAGAGTAGATGAAGTTTGGATTGACATCTGGGCCTTGGATGGTAAACAATATCAGTTTGCATTGTATTCCTATGCTTACTAAGAGTTTAAAATCTTTGTTGGCTGTTGATTTTGCAGGAGAAGGCTAGAAGCTACAGACCACTGCTTCTGTAAGTAACAATAATATTGCATTCCCTTAAGTTAATATTCATAGCATCTTGTCATAGATACCCTCAACTTTGGCAACCTTCCAGCAATCAACAAATTTGGCTGATGGTTGTGGACAGTGTGATGCTTTACCATTTACCTCTAGTCTTACATATGTTAAGTCAAAATTCTGACGACATTTAGATTCAGTTGTTATATAATACAATAAGTTCGAATAAGTTAGAATTTAGTGTTTAGTAGTTAGAGCAGTTGCATAATTGTATATTGTTATCCACCCTGTTGTCCATCTTTTAATTTTTATTTCAAGTTACATTTACTTACAATTAGCCTATGGGCAAGAACTTGCAATAAACTTTATAGGATATATATAGTTCCCCATAGTGCCTTATAGCAGTGTTTATTGAATTATTGCATGTTTTTGTTCCTTCCTTCAGCTACCTATGAGCCTGGGTTTGAAGAGCCCCAGACCAACAATGGTGGGGGTATGGGATCCCTCAACATGTCCCAGTTGGCTGCTATGGCTGGAAATACTCCCAATAAAGTGGCCTACTTCCCTAAAAACAGCCTGAGTGAGTTACTTCTCAGTTTCTGACGAGTAGAAAGTACACGTGATGGCCATGTCATGTAGTCTTTTTAGTGGTAAATTGTTGTCTTTGTATGAGGGTCAACAGACACGGAGTATTTTATTTAAAAACAAGTCTATAAACTGTCAAAATTGTTATCTTTGAAATGTAATTTATTCTTTCAGTAAAAAATGCCATCCACCAGTGTTTTATTTTGTTTAGGTTTAGGTAAATAATTGTACAGGTACACGGTACTAGTACACAGTGCTACACATAATCCAATACAATGTATTGATATGGAAAATTACAATGTTCTGCCTGCCTTACAGCTACCCAGCTGATGAGCCAGATAGTTGCGCAGGTTCAGAAGCAGCCTGCTACTGTGGAGTTTGCGTCAGAGTTTGACATGGCGAGGACGGTAGCTGAGGAGCAGACCACCTACTACGGAGGTGAATGGTCTCATCATGGATTTGTCATTTTAACTTCTTCCTACTGCCTTAAGTTCAGCAACGAATAAAAATGCCTCAAATGGTAATACCTTATCAGGCTGAAGGTTCATACATGTATGTAGAAGGTTCCAATTAAAAAAATTGCATGCTTTTAAGAAATTAGGTGCTGCTATCATGGAAATCCTGCAATTCCACTTGCTTCTGGATACTCAAGTTTCACTGTCAAGGCCATGAGAGCAGTTGATGCCTTTTAAAAGCAACACTTTAATGTAAACCTTCCCAAGTCGACAGATTTGTTCTGAATGGCTGTAATATATCAACAATTATGACTGTTGTGGCCTATTGCTTGTGGTATTGTACATTGTGTAACCAGATATCTCTTACCTTGCACACCAGCGATTGTGTTCTACATCGAGCCAAACGCCACGTCCCTGCCTAATGACGTCCACTACGCCATACGCCTGCCTCACGACATCGCGGGAACTCGCAAAACCTGGGCTACGGAGAGAACCTACCAAACATTCTCCCGGCCTGGACCCAGGCAAACTGGGTAAATACCCAATTTGTCTCATTGTGTTAAGCTTTTGAATGGTGAAAAATGATTCACTACATCAGTTTCACATATACAACCCTGCATATCATAACTTTGCATTATTTCTGTAATTTTAACTTGAAAGAAACATTCAATCAACTGTTTTTATATATCATTATTGTATTTTTAACGTGTGGTAAATTTTAATGTAAGCTAGATATGTAACGAGTAGGTTTTTATCAATTGTAAAGAATTTTTAACAAATAGCTAATCTATAAGCGCATTTTGTGTTGTATATTTTAAAAGCCTTTCCAATTCAGCCAAATATGGCTGCTTACAGGCTCTTATGTGTACCTTGTGTAAGGCACAAATAAACCAGTCTCTCTCTCTCTCTCTCTCTCTCTCTCCCTCTCTCTCATTGCTGTCATTTCTCCAACACTACGAATAATGGATAAATACCCAATGGTATGAATGTTCAGCTGTGTTTGTACTGTTGGTAGAAACCATCCATTAAGTTGAACTGCAGAACGTTTATGACACAAAAATAGACATACCAAAATTTTGACTGTCCTTTGCTCCAATCTATACTTTGACAAAAGTAACAGGAGTGAAGGATCTAAGCCATTGCTGAATACACTGCAGGCATCATGGTCAGAGATGACAGTGACTGTCACAAATTGTGTTCAGGATATAATTACAGTTCAATTTTGTTTCTGGATGATGACCTTTCTTCACTTTATTTATTATTATACAATATTATAACTTAGTTATTGTTAGTGGGTTTATCAGTTTGACAGCACTGATATTTTGTGTTTCTTCTCCTAATGGCCTCAGAAGCAAATTCGATAAACCATGTTTATGTGCCCAGGAAACCTTTAATGGTATACGACGTGTCTTCTTCTTCTTGCGTCCTGACCTCTGTCTCCTAACCTCTGACCTCTGACCTCTGTTCTTGACCTCTGACCAATGTTCCCTGACCTCTGCTGCAGGGACAGGGCGGACTACAAGGCGCGGTTCCTGGTACTGCAGGCTGCGGTGGACACTGTGCTGATTCAGCACCAGGCTGCAGCAAACGGGTCAGCCAACGCTCTGCAAGACGTGGAGATACAGCTGCAGGTACAAAAGTTAAACTACTAACATCTATTAATGTGTTTGCCGTTCATTTTTACATAACTAAGTCACACCAGTCCCACTTAAAGGATTTTTCTGCTGAATGTGTGTTTTACTAGATCTGTGTCCAAAGTGGATGCTTAAAAGTCAAGATGGTTGGACTTCTGGGATTTTCCTGTACATGGTATATCTTTAACCTTGAACCAGTTCTATTGGTATAGTTTCAAACTTACACACAATCTTACTACATGTACATCATGGTCACTGAGGATTATGTACACAATAAATCACCATGAAAATTTCATTAGGTTTACAGTTCAAACCAACTATTGTATATTTGCAGCAATTCCCGTACCCGAAGTGGCGTGAGGACACGTTCCTGCAGACCATCAGCTTCCTGCTGCCGCTCATCCTGACCCTGGCCTTCATCTACACCGCAGGCATGATGGTCAAGGTCAGTACAGGTCACCTGTAGGTCAAGGTTAAATGTTTCACCAACTGGTCAAGGTCAGTACAGGTCACCTGTAGGTCAAGGTTAAATGTTTCACCAACTGGTCAAGGTCAGTACAGGTCACCTGTAGGTCAAGGTTAAATGTTTCACCAACTGGTCAAGGTCAGTACAGGTCACTTGTAGATCAAGGTTAAATGTGTTACCTACTGGTCAAGGTCAGTACAGGTCAACTGTAGGTCAAGCTTAAATGACACATCACCTACTGACAAAATGTAGTGGATGCTACCTGAAATGTCTGACCGTTTCCAAAATCAAATCCAGTTGCTTGCATCATATCCAGTTGCTTGTATCATATCCAGTTGCTTGTTAACTGTTTTTTTAGCATATCTGATTACCTGGATGTCTAACCTCCATGTTATCCCACCCCTCCACAGGAGCTTGTGTATGAGAAGGAGACCCGTCTGAAGGAGAGCATGAAGATGATGGGTCTGGCCAACTGGGTGGGTAAAAAATAAATATATATTAAGTGTGTTTTGCTTCATATTGACCCCAAGTGCTATCTTAGATTTTAATCTAAGAAAATAATGCTGGGCAAGCGGAGAGAGACAGAGATGGAGAGAGACAGAGACAGGGAGAGACAGAGAGAGACAGACAGAGAGACAGAGAAAGAGACAGAGAGAGACAGAGAGACAGTGACAGAGGGACAGTGACAGAGAGAGGGAGACAGACAGAGAGACAGACAGAGAGAGAGACAGTGACAGAGAGAAAGACAGAGAGAGAGACAGTGACAGAGAGAGAGACAGAGACAGAGAAAGAGACAGAGAGAGAGAGAGACAGAAGAGAGAGACACAAACAGAGAGACAGGAGAGTGAGAGAGAGAGAGAGAGAGAGAGAGAGAGAAACAGAGACAGACAGAGAGAGACAGAGAACCGTCTTACATGCCTGCTCTATCCTCTCCAGGTGCACTGGCTTGCGTGGTTCCTGAAGAACCTGTTGTTCCTGCTGCTGACAGTTGTTCCCATCACTCTGGTGCTGAAGTTTGCCGGCATCCTGGCCCACAGCGACCTCTCCCTGCTGATCGTGTTCTGGCTGTTCTGGGTCATCGCCTCCATCGCATGGTGCTTCATGGTCTCCACATTCTTCTCACGGGCAAAGGTACGTTTTGCTCCTCTCTACTTGTGAGCACCTCTGACGTCCTTGGAGGACATGTTGGGCCATTTAAAAAAAATTTTTTCTCCCTTGCAAGTAGTGTTGCTGTTCAGCCTTGTTCTGTGGTACCTGAACTACAATCATGCCGTACCAGTTTCATGTGATGCCATGCGAGGACATGTTTGTCAATGACCATTTTCTGTACCTAATTAATTTTTGCTTTCTGTTGGTTTACAGGTAGCGTTGCTGTTCAGCCTAGTTCTGTGGTACCTGAACTACATGCCGTACCAGTTCATTGTGACGTCGTACGAGGACATGTCAGCCCCTCAGAAGGCTGCAGCCTGCCTCCTGTCCAACACCTGTGCATCCATCGGCATCAGGCTCATCATATACTACGAGGAGGCCACCATCGGTGCCACATGGTAAATTTAGATTCAATGCACTCTTTATTAAAACAGCTCACAGACATGTGCCTGAATGCATTGTGTTGTTCTTGACAACAGTAGGTATTTTGTGTATTCTAAAAACATCAAATATCCAATGTTAAAAGTACAATAATCGATAGAATATCAAATACACACTCAGTGACAATCATGATACGTAACATGAGACATCAACACTAGCCATTTTAGATAGCCATTTGGAGTCTCAAGGAAAAATTATTGTTCAGCAGTGTTCTTAACTTTAGATATCATTTAACCCACTCATCATGCAGAGCATGGGTCATCTCATTATATTGCCTTCTGCCTTCAATTTCAAAGAAGAAGTCAAGCCTCATGATAGCATAGTTTAATGTAGTAGTAGTAGACTCTATACAACTGTAAGCAACTAGCCCTCGGGCATGAATTTCCAATCAATAATTATAATAAAGATTATTAATTGTAAATGCAGGTCGAACTTCGGCACCATGCCGTCTGTGGATGATGACTTCTCCCTGTCCATGGTGCTGGCCATGTTCATGGTAGACACAGACGCGTTAATTAAATGTCTTTACATTCTTCTACTACTAATGCAGGTCCAACTTCCGCACCACACCATCTGTTGACGACAACTTCTCCCTGTCCATGGTTCTGGCCATGTTTGTAGTGGACACAGATGCATTAATTAAAATAATTTTTGTAAATGTCTTTACATTCTTCTACTACTATACAGGTCCAACTTCCGCACCACCCCGTCAGTGGATGACAACTTCTCCCTGTCCATGGTTCTGGCCATGTTTGTGGTGGATACGCTGTGCTACCTGCTGGTGACGTGGTACGTGGAGGCCGTGTTTCCCGGGAAGTACGGAGTCCCCAAACCCCCCTACTTCCTCTTCCTCCGGTCCTACTGGTGCGGCCCCAGCAACAGGGTCAAGCACGGAGAGGTAGGGAAACACAAACAAACATACAAACAAACATACCAACAAACAAACTCTACTGGTATCTTCTGGGCTCTTCCATTCAGCACACTTTGTCGAATGGTATATATATTCCTTTTTTAGCATTGTATACCTTAGACCTGATGTTAGCCTTTCCTTATTACTATTGTTGTAGTACTCTCTAGTACATTGTACTTTGTACATCCATGCATTTATCCCCTCGGGGAATGAACATGCAATAAAGTTTCATTAACTGTTACAATAGCATGATTTGCCAGTGTGCGTAACAACAAGCATGATTTGCCAGAGTGTGTATAACAATAGCACAATTTTCAAAATCGGATTTGATTTTGTGTTGAATCTGCTATGAATCTGTGACTGCAACACATGAAATGTATCTTTAAGTGAATGCATAATATATTGAAATATGTTACTACTAACATTATGTACTGACCAGTGCATGATATACTATGACGCCAATACTTTAAAAGACTTAGAATGGATGCATTGATTTTTGTGTTAAATTCTTATTGCAGTTGCAAACACACCACATCTGGCAAATTAATGCAAGCTTGTCACATTGCATGAAATGTGCTTGTATACGCAGTCTAGTATTTGCATGCACTTAAGTCAAGTTTGCCAAAAGCTGATTTTAAAAACTGAGTTGATCTTGATCCCCCCTCATTCCCCTCACCATTTATGATCATCATATAGAAGTGAGAATTATGTTTGAGTCAGAAGGCAGTCTCCATGCATGTTGCATGCAAAGTTTTTTTAGTGGCCACAGTTAGACAACCTGACTTTTTCCCTTAGAGTTCAGCTGTACTAAATCATTTGTCCTTTTATAAGCGCCAGCAAAGGGAATTACCTGAGGACGTAAGTCTGAGATTTTTCGACCTAAACCCAGAATTTTTTTTTTCATTTGCATGCCTACAGTATAGTCCAACTCCAACTAATAACTGATATTACAACTGGCTGTGTATACAGTTACTGTAACTTCCAGTATATATATATTTGGTTTCTGCAGAAGACAAAGAAGAAGAAAGGCCCAAGTTCGGTATGTTATGACAACCATGTTGCTAATGAACAGAGCCAGGTTAGGTCTTGAACTTGGAACCACTTCTTAAGATAGGAAACATATTCTGGTGGAGGTCGTCCCTACAATTGGCACTTTGAATACTAACTTATTCTAGCTAATCAGAAAAATTATTGTGACAGATACAGGAAAAAAGACCCTGCTCTGAATGATATAACTTTGCTTACTTGCATGTACAACTTTTTGCCCAGTTGCATTGTGTAGTTACATGTAACAAAAGGTTTTATAATCATAATTTCTAACAATTAAATGCCAGGAAAATGCTGTATACTAGTCTAGAGTGTTCAGTTACTGTTCTTTGAGTTATAATGTAACCCTACACAAATATCTAGGTGCACCCACAGTCAGAAATTTGATGCACAGCTCCAGTTTTGGTAAGCACGAAAGTGCATAATTCATCAAATATTTCCAGCCCTGCATTTAGTACACAGGGCTGGAAATACCACCTGCATATGCAGGTAAGTGCAGGTAAGATTGGAGCTGTGCAGGTGTTTCTGTCTACTTGCACATGTCTACATTGGTGCAGGTAATATTCTGTGATACCTGCATTGGTACAGGTACCAGTATGCAGAAAAATTTCTAGTACATCATGGCTTACCGTATGTCCTAATTTCTTGTCAGGATCTCGAGATGGAGCCAGCGAACAACCCAAGCACCGAAGACTCACCCCATGAGCCTGAGCCCCAGGGCCTGCCGCTGGGCATCTCCATCAATAACCTGGGCAAGGTCTTCAAAGGTTTGTTTGTTTATTTCAGGAATTTCCAATTAGTGGCATAGACTGGTAACACACCACTACTCTTGTTGGAGTCCTCTCATGACACACATTATCAAATACAAACATCATATTATTATTAATTGCTATTTACATCCACTTCTAACTACTGTCAAAAACTTTGTCTTGTCAACATTAAACATCATTACATACAAAAAGTTAGGCTCAAATAATATTCATTTACTAGGTTTGAAGAATTAAATACACCTTTAACATCAATTAATTGCATCAGTTAATAACAATATTACATTGTACATGTTAACTAAAATTCCAGGTTCCACCGGGAGAAAGGTTGCTGTGGATGGTCTGTCGCTCAACATGTACAAGGGCCAGATCACCTCACTGCTGGGGCATAACGGGGCTGGTACGTTGTTGTAGATAAAAATGGTACATGGTAACTTTATGATTACCATTGCAGAAGGAAAACATATTGTTTTTGCTCACCAGTTTCTTCTTGTTCTTCCATTCTAAACAAATTCAATGACCATACATATTGTTTTTGCTCAGTTTCTTCTTCTATCTCCTTCTTTCATACCAAACAAATAATGATGACCTTGACCAGCTGTCTGTCACCATGGTAACTGGTGCTGAGGCAACACCCTGTGGTGTTGGATTACGTAATGTAGCTGTCAGTGAATAGCTGGACAGAGTTGGACTGTGTCACCAGATATATGAATGGGTAATAAACAGGGTTAACTTGTTGGGCTAGACAGTGTGAACTTACAGGTATTTGCTCTGCAAATTTTACCTTTAGTTTCCAATTTCCCATGTCTATTTCTCTCAGGTAAAACCACGACCATGTCCATCCTGACGGGACTGTTCCCCCCGACCTCCGGCACGGCCACCGTGAATGACCACAGCATCCTGACCAACATGGACGAGATACGCAACAGTCTGGGACTCTGCCCACAGCACAACGTACTGTTTGACAGGCTTACTGTCAGGGAGCATCTCTACTTCGCCATCACTCTGAAAGGTGGGGGTTTTCTAAGCTGGTAGTTGTAACATGTATGGCCTGTCCTAGATCGTGTATTCCTGTACTGCATAGCCAGTATAACTGCCCTTCAGTATAATCAATGGTTATAGTAAAAGACCCAGCCTTATGACACCAGATACACCTCAGGACAGGTCATTAACCTTTAATTATCTCACCAATGTAATTTGTGTCTCTCCTATGTTTCATCTGTGTTTCACCTATCCTGCGTTAAGACAGGTGATAAAGTGAAGAGAGAGATTGCACAGATATTGCGCTACAGTGTAGTTCCTACAGTTGCTGTGCAATAACAGTAATATTAATCGTAACTTCACCTGTGTCTTACCTGTTTTCCACCTGTCCCCAGGTAAGACAGGTGATGAAGCTAAGAGGGAGATTGCCCAGATGCTGCAGGACCTTCAGCTGGAGAACAAGTCTGGGACTGTCTCCGACCAGCTGTCGGGAGGGATGAAGAGGAAACTGTCCTGCTCCATGGCTCTCATTGGTGAGGGTTCATCCATGTCACTCTGGACATGAAAACTGTGTCAATCATAAGAACATGATAGGGAACGTAAGGTTCACTGATCAAGGTTTATACCAGATAGATAACAGCATCTCATCACTCTTTTGTAAGATTGCAAGGCTGTATTCATGTTACTGAAGTGTAAACAGTTCTGATGTCCTATCTGAGAGACATCCATAACGAAAGCTAGGTACATGTACTCATTTTTACCTGCCTTTCATAATGGCACAACATCAGGAAATGTCTGGGAATCAAACCCAAGATGTCTTGGTTCTGAGCTGAATGCTACTGTACTCCGTAATGTCAAATACAATGCTTCTTCCCAGGCGGTTCCCAGGTGGTTATCCTTGACGAGCCGACCGCCGGTATGGACCCGTACGCGCGGCGGGCCACGTGGGACCTGCTGCTGAAGTACAAGGAGGGGCGCACCATGCTGCTCACCACACACTACATGGACGAGGCCGACCTGCTGGGAGACAGGATTGCCATCATGGCCAACGGAAAACTCACCTGCAGCGGGAGCTCACTCTTTCTCAAGAATAGGTCAGTCTTATGTTGTTATCCTATTTGTTTTATTTAAATTTGTATACACATAGATTTTCAGCATGGGTGCTTTGGTGTGTTGTTTAGACTATTTATACTCCTATAACATCACTAGCTCAACACTGACGTGAACTCTGCCAAAACTTTTCACAGTCCTTGCCAAAGTGCCCTACATTTAGGAACTGGCTCTCTCCTTTTTGAGGTGACAGCACAGACACCAGGGAGAAACATCTACTGGCTACCCTCAGGATAAGAACAAAACAATTTCAGAACACTCTGATTGTCCACATGACCTCTCTGTTAAACAAGCAGTACCAGTGATAGCAAAACAGTATGCATAGTCATAGAACGCTGAGATTTGTGCATTATACATTACCTGACTTTTTAATCTACATGTATCATGTGTATTGAAACACTCAATTCAGCCTATGGCTGCTATGTGTTTTGAGGAATAAACCATTAATTCATTCATTTTTGCTGTGCTGCAGGTTTGGAGTGGGATATCACCTAACCCTTGCGAAGTCGCCAGTCTGTGTGGAACAGAAGGTAAAAGACGAGGTGGAGAAGCACGTTCCGTCTGCACTGTTTGGCGGGAGCGTGGGGTCGGAGATGGCGTTCATCCTCCCCACCGAGACCACCAGCCTCTTCGCGCCGCTCTTCAGGGAGCTGGAGCAGAACAGGGAGCTCTTCGGCATCAACAGCTTTGGCGTCTCTGTCACAACCCTGGAGGAGGTCTTCATGAGGGTAAGGAACTTAAGGGTTTTTTTATGTACCAAAATACATGTAGATCAATTTTTTCATGCCTCCTTCCTTCCTTCCTTCCTTCCTTCCTTCCTTCCTTCCTTCCTTCCTTCCTTCCTTCACTCATTCATTCCCTCCTAGCAGTTGGAATAGCAGTTCCTGAGATGTCCAACAATTGATGTACAGCCCTGGATACGCCATTTTGTAACTTCAAAATCTTGCATGCAACAACAAAGAAACTAGAGAGAAGAACATCCACCTTTGCTTCCTTTCAGCTCTTCTCTTTCAATTTCTAGCTTGTGTATCAATGTATTAGTTTCCTAAGCAGTCCCATGAGTTCTTTTTGCTCACCTGAACTACTGTATCACCTATTTAGACTGGTGAAGGGACACTGGACGGCATTGGGAGCCTCACCAACCTCCAGGCCCACAGTAACGGACAGGCCAATGGGACAGTGATGACCCAAGAGACAACCAGCGTGGATGAGACTTTGCTGGCAGCTGACGGCAACGGGATAGTGGCCCCGCCGCCCCACAGCGCGGTGAACATGGAGGACGGTTCTGTGTACCGGTACAGGGACAACGGAGACCTGGTGAAGGGGTGCGCGCTGAAGTGGCAGCAGTTCAAGGTGCTGTGAAAACTTTGTGGTCATCTCCTTGGTGCTGAAATATTGGCTGTTGTTACGTTTCATGCACAACGGAAGGAATTCAAGCTATGTTTAATGACAAGTATCAACCACTACTTTTTGCCAGTACTTAAACTATGGAATATTAAGACAATCCACCCAAAGATTCTTGAGTTGTTGTGTTTACAGACAGATGGACACATGCAAAACACACAAACAAAACACACACACACACAAGACACACACAAACACACACACACACAAATGGTACTGATAACATAGCTTTCTTTGGGAAGGTAACAATGTATGTACAAAATTTTCTCAGACCATGATCGTGAAGTGTTTCCTGAGTGCAAAGCGAGACAAGAAGGCGCTGATCACCCAGCTGATCCTCCCACTGCTGTTCAAAGAAAGACAGACACACACACACACACATGAATGGTACCGATAACATAACCTTCTTGCAAAGGTAACAATGAATGTTTGCTCCCTCCTCAGGCCATGATCGTGAAGCGTTTCCTGAGCGCGAAGCGGGACAAGAAGGCGCTGATCACCCAGCTGATCCTCCCTCTGCTCTCAAGCACACACACACACACACACTTATACACTCACATAAACACACACACACACACATACATGAATGGGACTGATAACACAGCCTTATTCCTCAGGCCATGATAGTGAAGCGTTTGCTGAGCGCAAAGCGAGACAAGAAGGCTCTGATCACCCAGCTGATCCTCCCACTGCTCTTCGAAGAAAGACGGACACACACACACACATGAATGGTACCGATAACATAGCTTTCTTGGGGAAGGTAACAGTGAGCGTTCAATCTTTTCTCAGGCCATGATCGTGAAGCGTTTCCTGAGCGCAAAGCGAGACAAGAAGGCTCTGATCACCCAGCTGATCCTCCAGCTGCTCTTCGAAGAAAGATGGACACACACACACACACACACACACACACATATATACACTCACACAAACACATGAATGGTACCGATAACATAACTTTCTTGGGGAAGGTAACAGTGAGCGTTCAATCTTTCCTCAGGCAATGATAGTGAAGCGTTTCCTCAGCGCAAAGCGCGACAAGAAGGCTCTGATCACGCAGCTGATCCTCCCCCTGCTCTTCGTGTTCCTTGGCCTGCTGGTCAGCATCACGTTCCCGACCCGCTCCAGCGACCCCGCCCGAGAGCTCAACTTCGCCAACGCCAGCGCTAACGAGCAGACCACGGGCCTGTTCGCCGACCTGAGGACTCAGAACAGCAGCGGGAACCTGTTCCAGGTTAGAGAGTTACTTTGCTGAATTAGTTGATGTTTGATGATAAAAGATCACTCCATAATTCATATTTAGAGATCACACTGTATCATTCCTTTCCAATAACAGTGTAGTCAACAATCCACTTTGAATGAGGCCACTAAGTGTCATTTTTAAAGCTTGCTAGTGTAGGTGCCCCAAGCTAGATAGCAGTTAATATATTAATATGTAACACGCTTAAATTTTAAAACCACCTTGGAAGGATGCCAACTACTACAATACTATTGCTACAAAGTGACATACATCTGATTGTATAAGCTATAAGAGTAATAGCAAATGTCGCAGGCTTTTCAAATGTAAGGTCACAAATTGCTGGGTGTCTAAGTCTTGATTATTCTGCCCTGTAGCACCTATCCGCATACCTGTCCCAGTACAACATGCAAGGAAGTGACGTGACTTCCACCGTCAACTCTCTCGTGTCCGACAACGCGGGAAGCAGCGTACAAGGGACAACGCTAACGGACAACGCGCAATGCTGCGGCTATCCCAACCTGGTCCTGAACTCACAGTGCGCTGACGCTCTGTATGCTGACTCCGTCACAGCCAACGCTTCGTCATCATACCAGGGCAAGTGTGTGAACAGCCAGGACTTTGGTTACTACCACTGCTACTCCTGTATGCTGCGAATGGCACCCACCAGTACCTGCCCCATAGGTAAAATATCAGTTTGCTTAAACAGTTTTTACAGTCATTTATCCATCCATCCATCCATCCATCCATCCATCCATCCATCCATCCATTCATCCATTCATTCATTCATTCATTCATTCATTCATTCATTCATTCATTCATTCATTCATTCATTCATTCATTCATTCATTCATTCATTCATTCATTCATTCATTCATTCATTCATTCATTCATTCATTCATTCATTCATTCATTCACGCCTGTAGATCTCCCAGTGTAATTCTGAAATGCTAGACAAAGTGTAAAAAATGGTGCATTATATCTAGTAGTAAATGATTTTACTGGTACAGTTATCAGATACAAATACCTAATTGCTTTGTAAAACCAGAATACCATTCTATACGTCAGGTGATTTTATAGGTAAAGGTATAAGGTACACATCCCTAACTGCTATGTAAAAACCAGGACACAGTTCTATTTGCCAAGTGATTTTATAGGTACAGGAATAAGGCACACATCGCTAACTGCTACGTAAATACCAGAATACCGTTGTGTTTGTCAGGTGTGAATGCAAGTTTCCTGCCGGACACCACCATGTACTACCAGGAGCACGTCCTAAGGACCAGTGACTCTGCCTCCTACTTCCGCAGCACCCTGGCCGGCTTCACCCTCTCCTCTAACCCTGAGGTAAGACTATTCTGCAACATGGAACTGTCTCTCTGACAAGTGTTTTCCTCACAAATACAGCCTTACAGCCTTCAAACGTTTGCCACCATCTCCTAGCATAGCACTTATACCTCACACCAACTTTGTTAAGTGCCCAAAAGTTACGTTTTGGCCTTGATCAAGCAAACTTGTTGAACAGAAAGACATTCTGACTGGGAGGAAAGGTTGGCATTTTGTGCATGCAAAATTTCAGTTACTCAATATGATAGTTCAGTTTCATTCTATGACCAGACAGACTATTATGCATACATGTAAATGTACTCAATATAACAGAGACTCAGTGCTTCAGAACAGGGACATTGAAAGCTTTAAAACAAATATAGACAAGTACGTTAATTGTTAACAAGTAAAAACTGTAATACAGCCTAGTACATGTACTCAGTTTGCTTACGCTTAGTTGATTTCTGTGTTCTGTAGAATGAGAGCCAGACCCTTGCCAGAGCCTGGTACAGTGACCAGGGGTATCATTTCCCTGCCGTGTCGCTGAATGCATTGAGTAACATCCTTCTGCAGTTCTACACTAGCACTGACCACAGCATCAAGGTACGACTGTGTGTGTGTGTTTGTGTGTGTGTGTGTGTGTCTGTATGAGTGTGTGTGTGTGTGCCATGTGTGTGTGTTTCTGTGTGTGTGTGTGTTTCTGTGTGTGTGTGTGTGTTTCTGTGTGTGTGTGTGTTAGATATTGTCTGTGTGTGTGTGTGTGTTTCTGTGTGTGTGTGTGTTAGATATTGTCTGCATGTTTGTCTGTGCGTATGTGTGCGTGCATGTATGTTAACGTTACATGTATGTACGTGTGTTGTGTGTGTGTGTTTGTGTGTGTGTGTGTGTGTGTTAGATATTGTCTGCATGTTTGTCTGTGTGTATGTGTGCGTGCATGTATGTTACATGTATGTACGTGTGTGTGTGTGTGTGTGTGAGTGAAAGTTCGAAGTTCGAAAAAGACATTTGGTCAGACATTCACGTCAAAGACTAGCCTGGATGCCATCGGATTTGTAACAAATCAGATAGCACCCAGGCTAGTCAAAAACCTTTGTATGGTTTTTTATAAATGAATGGTGTTGGTATGGGAGCTTCCAGACATGTACAGTGTCTTACAGCTGTATCATAGCTTATGACATACATTGTACATTGTACCCTAGCTGTGTGATTTGTCAGCCAGAATTTTTTTCCTTGAGAAAAGAACAAAGGAAAAAAAACGTCTAGTACATAAAACTAAAATTCTTTTACACCCCCCTCCCAGGCCACCAACTACCCCCTGCCCAACAGTGCAGAGAACCTGGCCGAGAACGCCTCACGGAGCGGGGCGGGCGTGAGTCTGGCCATCCTGGTGGTCTACGGCATGGCCTTCCTCGCTGCAAGCTTCGTGCCATTCGTCGTCAATGAGAGACAATGCAAAGTAAGGAAATCTAATGGAAACATTTTGATTGGGTCTATAATTCTGTACAATCATGTACTTGTAATATTATCAATTTTGTATATTATTGTGTTGTAGTTTTCATGACTGTAATTTAAATGTGTGTGCCCAAGGTAAGGAAATCTAATGGAATGGGAGGCAATGCAAAGGAAAACAGATACAAACAGGAAAGCAGTCATCATCATCCTCATGACAGTTTTTGGCACCAAGTCATGCCGTTACTGTCTTCTCTTATCTGTTGCACCCACTTTCCTACTGCAACTAATCTCTGCAAGGTCTCACTTGACTGTCCTTCTCCAAGTCATTGCTTGGTTTTCTTCCTTTTCCCTACTGGACACAGTGCCACCTTAGCTGGGATTAGCCTCAGCCTGGGCACCCCTGCTATATGGCTTGTCAACACATTGTCTCTTTGCTACCTGTGTGCAACGAGAGGTGGTGTAAGGTTAGCAAAACTGACTTCCCCTTGTCTTAAAAGGAAAGATAGGATCATGAAAGTTCATCTAGTGTGTTGGTAGTTAGATGGTTACAGTTAAAACTTTTGATCCAACCCAAAGAAGTTCTCTCACCTAGCGCTTGCAACCATGTGACAAGTCTCACTGGGTCAGTCGGTGAAAGCTCTAGGTGAGAGAACTTCTTTGTGTTGGTTCAAAAGTTTTAAATCTAAACAGGAAAGATTGGTATTGAGCATATTTTAGCACAGCTCTGACCCCTTTTTCATTGAATGTCCACTTCTCAGGCCAAACACATCCAGTTTGTGAGTGGGCTGGACCCTGTGACGTACTGGGTGGCCACGTACGTGTGGGACATGATCAACTACCTGGTGCCCTGGGTCTGCCTGGTCATCATGTTTGCTGCCTTCAACACCGACGACTACGGGGGAGAGAACCTCGGCACTGTGGTCACCCTGCTGGTGAGTGTCGGAAATTGGGAATAGGAATGGGAGGGCTCAAAATACTGGGGGCATACAATGTACAACAGTCCTTATAGGTGGCATGTTTAGGTTTGGGGAACTGTTTCATTGCACTTCTCAAAAAGAGTTGGTACAAGGAACCAGTAAATGCTGACTGAGCGTACAGAGTGGAAGCTAGAATGTTCATTGAGTTCATTTAAGATAATTTAGGTCAACAAGACTGACTGAAAATTCATGCTGAGTGTTTCTGTTGTGTTGGAACAAAGGTTAAATTTTACATCTATAGATTCTACCAAAACAGATAAGCTGTCATTCAGATCTTGGAACCAGACACTTCCAGTACCTCAAATGAATTCAATGAACATTTGAGCTAACCTAGCAAGTGTTTCTTTTGTGTTGGAACAAATTTAATAGGCCTAAACTTTGGTTTTGAGATCATTTTCTTTTGCTTTCTCCCAGCTGCTGTATGGCTGGGCAGCCCTGCCCTTCACCTACATGGCGGGGTTCATGTTCGACTCCCCGCTGACAGCCTACTCCCTCATCACCTTCCTGCTGTCCATGGTGACCTTGGGATCCATCATTGCTGTCTTCATCCTGGGCAGCGTCACCGGCGACGAGGACATCGCAGAGATACTCAACTTTGTCTTCTTGCTGCTGCCCACACATGCACTGGGTAAGCTTTAAGTGTAAACCCACACATGCACTCAGTAGTTAACTCACACATGCCCTCAGGGTAAGTGTGTAGCAGGGCTTTGTACATGTACCTGGGCATCATCACCGGCGACGAGGACATCGCAGAGATCCTCAACTTCGTCTTCTTGCTGCTGCCCACACACGCTCTGGGTAAGTGTACAGTAAACTCACCCACGCACTGGGTAAGTGTACAGTAAACTCACCCACGCACTGGGTAAGTGTACAGTAAACTCACCCACGCACTGGGTAAGTGTACAGTAAACTCACCCACGCACTGGGTAAGTGTACAGTAAACTCACCCACGCACTGGGTAAGTGTAAAACCACACATGCACTCAGTAGTTAACTCACACCTGCCCTCAGGGTAAGTGTGTAGCAGGGCTCTGTACATGTACCTGGGCAGCATCACCGGCGATGAGGACATCGCAGAGATACTCAACTTTGTCTTCTTGCTGCTGCCCACACACGCACTGGGTAAGTAACTAGTTGACCCACCCATGTGTGTAGAAAACCCACATGTCCTGGGCAAGTGTGTACTAGTTAACTGACCTGGGCAGCATCACGAGGACATCGCCTTCTAACTTGCTGCTGCCCACACACGCTCTGGGTAAGTGTAAACCCACACATGCACTCAGTAGTTATCTGACACACGCACTGGGTAAGTGTACAGTTACAATTACATGGCAAGAATAAATTTCCAAAAATTGTTTTATCAGGTTGGTAGAGTATAGCTATAGGATGTAGGGATTTTCTTTTACACAACCAATGGAAGGGCTGTGGCCGATGTACACAATCATGTACATGCAGGTGGTGCTTTTGCGGTGAGAACACAAGTTTGGGATTGTGTTCTCGCAGCAAAAGCACTACATACATGTAAAGCGGCAAGAAGCAGAACTCCAGTCAGAAGTTCTGAGGAACTGGTGACACTGAAAGGTATTTAGCAAGGTTACAGACAATAGTGGTTGTGTAAAAGAAAACCCCTTAAAACCTATCTTAAGAATAAATTTGCATTAAATTTATTTATCATTCTTATATTTCCCCCCAGGCAAGGGTTTCATAGACCTGTCCACCAACAGCCAGCTTCGTGCCCAGTGCACCGCCAGCGACTTTGCCAAGCAGGCCTGCGAGGCATCCAACATCACCTACTACGACAACAGCTTCGAGTGGGCGACGCCCGGCGTGGGGCAGCCGGTCGCCTTCCTGGCCGGGGAGGGGCTGGTGTACTTCCTGGTGACCCTGCTGGTGGAGTTCAAGTTCTTCACGTTCCTGTGCTTCAGGGAGGAGGCGCGGGACGGAGGGAGCGAGGGAAAGGTGGAGGACGAGGACGTGGCAGAGGAGCGCAAAACAGTGAGTGGAGGATTACTGTTATCTCAATGCCATAACAGGAGCTTTCTGACTAATTTGCATTATCTTGTCTTGACTTGTCTGACTTTTGTTCCTTTTTCGACTTCCAAAAATTTGTCTTCACTTTATTTGCATATCAATCAATAGTTTGTGCTTATAAACCTGCATTTCCCCTCTGGTCTCTCAGTCACTGACGAAAGCTAGTGGATACTAGCTGAAACGTCTGACGTTTTCAAAATCATATCCAGTTGCTTGAGTAACTGCTTTTTGGCATAACAGCTTGTTACTATATAATAGATTGAGGTTTTCTTAAAACATGATCCTTAGGATAGTGGAACTGCCACCAAGTAAAAGGCCAGGGTATCATCACTAGTCTAGATACTTTAAGCAACACTTACAATAAGATGTGCAAAGATTAGGACAGTAAGTTAGGTGTAACAGCTAGGTTGTTCAGTGTAATATAACTCGGTGAGCTGCTGCTGTGCCACCATTGCCTGTGAAGTTGAGACATGTTAGAAACAATGGTACACCAAAGGGCAAAATCAGCAAGTGATTACACTGTCTAATGTATTATTCAAGCAAGAAATCCACAGGTCTGAGTGCACATGCAGAAGAATGAAATCTTCTGCTTCTAATGTAATTTCTAAAGATTTTATGACTTCCACACCCCTTTGTACTCAGGCAATGATATTGTCATTACTTGCAAAGTAGATCAGTGCAGGCAGATTGGTGATGGCTGCCCACATAAAGCAGAGAGTTGTAATACAAAATTCAAATGTTATAAGTAGAATCTAAGACCCAATACAAATTGCAGGTGCTGAACATGGACCCAAAGACGGGGAAGTCAGCGGTTGTGCTGCGTAACCTGGGGAAGATGTACGGCATGAGGAAGTGTAAGAAGGCGACACGCCCGGCCGTGAAGGACCTGTGTCTGTCCATCCCCGCCGGGGAGTGCTTCGGACTGCTCGGTGTGAATGGGGCTGGGAAAACCACCACATTCAACATGCTCACAGGTGGGGGGAGACTCATTGTACTGTTAGCTTTTCATACCATGTCTGCAGAGCGTACTGCGCCTGCACAAAACCCTGATTTTTCCAAGGTTTTCATTGGATTTTTGGTCACTGTTGCAATTATATATAAAAGAATTTTGCCTGTTGCAGAGGACATCTTTTCCGACATAACATTTGGAAACTACAGACGGGATGTTAGCCTTATATTATATGCAAATATGCCAAAGTGCTATAATGCACAATACATTTACAGGTGCTTCAACTTTATCAAGAGAACTACAATGATATTACAACAAAGAAAGAAAGGGAATTTCATTTTCCTCAATTCTTTTTTCTGCTGACTTACTCAGTGTATCATGATGCCAAGACGTCACTTTTAGGCACTGAACTTTAAGTTTTTCATATACATGTAGTTTTACACACTATGTTTAAAATTACACATTAGAAAATAATTTTAGAAAGGAAAAATTCTTAGCACTGCTCTACACCTATATCATTTTCCATATTTTGGCATTGACACATCCCTATTTTACCTGTTTTACCACCCAGGTGACCTCTCTGCCACCACTGGTACCGCATTCCTGGATGGCCTGAACATCCAGACCCACCAGCGGGAGGTACGTCAGAGAATGGGGTACTGCCCCCAGTTCGACGCCCTGCTGGAGAGACTCACTGGTATGTTCAAGTTGAAGTCGACATTGATTTAAGTGGTCAGTTTATTATTGAATTAGAAAAATAGATGTATGCAGGCTGTTTTTATACTGGGGTATCAATTCTGGTTCTGGACCATAAGAGGTTCAAGCCTGGAATTTTGAAGCCTGAAATGGTCAATTTGGGCTTGTAGCTCTTTGAAAGGGATGCAAAGATATTATGTTTGTGCCTGCCTTATTTGTTCATCTTTGTACAAATGTATATGGAAACAGATAAAATGATGAATTTACAAATGAGGACTTTTTTTTTCCTTTTGGACGTCCAAAAAATTTTGTGCTCTGCCTTTCTGCACAAGTCTCTAGTGTCACTGACGAAAGTTAGTAGATGCTACTTGAAACATCTGACCATTTCCAAAATCATGTCCAGTTCCTTGAGTAACAGTTTTTTGGCATATCTTATCACAGCACGTGAGCTGCTGACCATGTACGCTAACCTGCGTGGAATCCCGTCCCACCGGACCAAAGGCGTGGTGGACGCCACCATCGAACACCTCAACCTCAGAGAGTACGCCGACAAGCTCTGTGGAACATACAGGTGAATATATGGAACTACCCTATGTACAGTCTTTGCCTTATGAAGACCATTTTTTTAAACATTTGTTGACCATTACAGTATAGAGTGTACATGAAGCCTGCCTTTTGGATGGGAGCTTAAGTGGCATTGTGCCCATCTTCGAATTTCATGAAGTTAGACACTCACATCAGTCATGATCTTTAACTTTATGTAACTTAATTTAACTTTATGCTCTTCATCCATTTTTAAATAATGGCCATTTTAGCCTCCAATTTGAACTTCTTGTCTGTCTACAGTTACACAATTTTCTGAGGTTCAATTGTATTCAATCAAGCATGCACACATAAGCAAACAAACACACCAAAAATAAAATCCTGGACCGCACAAGTTACATGTAACTTAATATAAATTCTAACATACTTGTCCTTCCAGTGGCGGGAACAAGAGGAAGCTGAGCACAGCATCAGCCATTGTGGGGGATCCTCCTATCATCTTCTTGGTAAGGAAAACAATTTTTTATCAATATACATTGTATCTGGAAATAATTTCATTAGTTTGGTACATGTAAGTCAATTCATGTATCAGTTCCATACATTGTACCTGTCCTTGGTGCTGATTAATGTATTAGTTCCATATATTGTACGTGTCCTTGGTGCTGATTCATGTATCAGTTCCATAGATTGTACCTGTCCTTGGTGCTGATTCATGTATCATTTCCGTAGATTGTACCTGTCCTTGGTGCTGATTCATGTATCAGTTCCATAGATTGTACCTGTCCTTGGTGCTGATTCATGTATCAGTGCCATACATTGTACCTGTCCTTGGTGCTGATTCATGTATCAGTTCCATACATTGTACCTGTCCTTGGTGCTGATTCATGTATCAGT
>NW_017804109.1:475655-526859 GCF_001625305.1 Branchiostoma belcheri
AGGTCTGCCTGCATGGGCATCGGAAAAAGATCTCAGGCATTAATTTTCAATTTCCTTTTCCTCAAACATGAACACTTAAAGACAACAAGTTTGCAATCGATAATTTTATGTCTTTTCCTTTTACTAAAGAAATTAGTGCCATCAGTGGTTTTATTTTGTACTCCTGTCAATTGGTTTCAATGGACAAGTACAAATCATCAGAACAAAACAGAATAGCAAGGAAACATGACTGTCCACACACAAATTGGTTAGACTCTATTGCAACCAATACTCTGGCTAACAGGTCCCCACACCAATGCCCATCACATGGCATTTGGTGGATGACCTTTTTTTTTCTCTTGATTTCACAATGACATTGGCTGTTCTCTTATCTGTTATCCCTCTCTCAGTATCACTGACTGATCTCCCCTCTAGATCTTTTACTCCTTGATCCCTTTTTTTATACTGGTTACTCCAAGAATCCCTCTGTTACTGAGCTGACACTCAATTGCACTGTACACTGGCTGTTCTCTCCTCTGTCACCCCTCCCCTCTACTTCACCACCTCTTCTCTCTTTTGTCTCTCCCCCCTCCCAGGTGTTTCTCCGTTTCGCCCTGCACCAGGAGGGTGAAGAGGAGGTGGGGCTCGCACGGGTCATGTCTGGTACGACTCCCTCCCTCACCACTCTCGCCATGTGCAGTGCCCACTCCCTGGCCCTCAGTGCCCACTCCCTAGCTCACAAACAGACCCTGCTGGCCCCCGACAGTGTCCAGTCCCTGCACCGAAGGCTGTATGAGCCCGAACACGATCAGGACGAAACCGAGTTTTAGGCTAGACGTGTATAACGGCAGCTCAGGTCTCTGTCAGAGGTAGACTGTTCAGCATCGTTAGGTTCATCATACAGCCCAGAATGTTCCTCTGGGTTTGTTTAAAAAGCTTTGTGAAGTTTAGGAATTACTTAACAAGAAACGGCACCTCAGGTCTCAGTGTCAGAGGTAGTCAGTTCAGCATCATACAGCCCAGAATGTTCCTCTGGGATTGTTTCAAAATATAACATCACGAGTTATTTAACAAGAAAAATCTTTGCTTGTCAAGCATCCAATTTTGTTGCAGTTCAGGGTTAGGTTCAACTTCCCAATGTTCCCCAGGGAAATTTGTTCCAAAATGTGACATCACAGAGTCATAAATCTTTAGCTTTGTGAAGTTTTTACGTTATTCATTTAACAAGGAAATATTGTCTACCAGTATCTTCTTGTATAACAACTTGTTGCAGTTTAGCATCAGGTTCTTCTTACTGCCCAATGTTCCTCTGGGATTGTTTCAAAATATCACATCATTCACAGACTCTATGAATCTTAAGCTTTGTGAAGTTTTGGAGTTACTTAGCAAGAAAAATGTTTGCTTGTCTAGCATCCAAATTTGTTGCGTCAGGCTCTTCTTATGCTGTTTCTCTGGGAAATTTGTTTCAGAAGCTTATAACACAGAATGATATTGTATGTGAGTCTTGAGTTTTGTGAAGCTTTGGAGTTTTTGATTTAAGAAGAAAAATCGAGTTGTCTAACATCCAAATTTGTTGCAGTTCAGGGTTAGGTTCATACTGCTCAATGTTCCTCTGGGAACTTTGTTTCAGAAGCTTATATTATAACACGGAATGATAAACTAATGTGAGCCTTGAGTTTTGTGAAGCTTTGGAGTTTGATTTAACAAGAAAAATCGAGTTGTCTAACATCCAAATTTGTTGCAGTTCAGTCAATCAGTGTCAGGTTCACCTCGAGTTCACCTCAAGTTACTGCCCAACGTTCCTCTGGAATTGTTTCAGAATATTACCATAGACCCATACGAATCTTTAGTTTACTATAATAGTGAAGCCCTTGCGGAGTTATCTAACAAGAAAAATGTTTGCTCAATTGTGTAACATCTGAATTTTTTGTTGCAGTTCAGTTCAATTTGTCTGGATTCAGTTGCCAATGGGTTGTTTTTGATCCTTCAGGCGTTTTTTTACCAAAAAAATCTGAGAAACAACAGATTAAATTGGTGTGGCCTAATAGCTTTGCAATACATGTAACATCCGTGTCCATAATATCACCAAGGTCCATAATATCGCCACCTTGAGAAAAAGTGTGCTTAAAGATATTTTTACTGCAACATACCCTAGGGATGTACATTAGAGGTGTGCAGGAGTGCATACCAACAGTATGTTGCAGTAAAAATATCTTAAAGCACACTATTTCTAAAGGTGGCGATATTATGGACCCTGGTGATATTATGGACACAGATGTTAACTCTCAGGAAGTGGCACACAATGACAATGACAATGTTTAATCTTTTCTCCCAGGTGTTTCTAAACTTCGCCAAAGACCAGTTCAGTGAGGACGATCCAGACGGGAACGTCGCGGAAGACAACTCCTCCGTCCCAAACACCTCCTTCGCCAGTACAAAGTCTCCCAAGCACCAGCGGGGACCTTTTGTCATCTCCGCAGCCCACAGCAATGCCGCTTTCGCTAACGACACAGACAATCTCACACCCTTGTAGCCTGAGAAAGTAGCAGTGAATTAGCCTCTACCAGGCTTGAGAGCACGGCTGGAAATAGTAGAAATCAGCAAAATAGAGAGATAACACGCCGAGGGAGTTTAGCCATCCAGTTTACAGTTTGTCGGCCCACAAGCCTGTGGAATATCGCTATCTTGTGGGACGGCAAACTGTAAACTGGATGGCTAAACTCCCTCGGCATGTTATCTCTCTATTTTGCCGATTTCTACTATTTCCAGCTGCGCCCTCAAGCCTGGTAGAGGCTAGCAGTGAATCTGAAAATGTGAGACCACTATATAGCTGATGAGTCCTAATTCTTAATTAGACAATCACCAAAAACAATTTCTGTTGCGCATATTTTTTTTTACATGGCTGCAAAGCAGGCGACTACACAAAGTTTTTTGGTCACAATTTATTCCAGCATGTGTTGATTGAATTTTCAAGCAGCTTGTCAACTCTGTCCAGTTGTTTTTCAGCGAATTTTTTTATTCCGGAATCATGATACAGGAATTACATGTACGACCCCTCTAAAATGCGAGAGAGTCTTTTTATTTTTTGTTGCTTGGCTGTGGAGCTGTGGAATAGAATGATTTTATGCAATTGTATATTGTGTATCTTTTAAAGGACAATTACCTACTTTACTTATTTTCTTGTTTTATACACTTAAATCTAAAAAACAGCCTGTGATGCTGTTTCTAGTGTGTCATTGACACATTCCATGGGAGCTGAAACATTCCGAAATGCAATATTTTCTACTGCAAAAAGATATTTTTTCCCTTCTGCATTTCTCACCCAAGTGCACAATATGCAAGACAACTTAGTCTACATTATATTTTCACAGTAAGGTACGATATGTATATATCAGAGGTATGTCTAAGAGGAGGATGATACTGTACAGAGTGAGTATATTTATTATATCAGTCTTGGACACATGGGTACACCCTTCAGCAGAATTGGACTGACATTACAAGGGATCCTATGGCAGGTAAACAAAATTAAGCCTCTGTCAGTATTTGTGAATTGAGTAGCATATCCACAAAGTGAAGAAAAACAGACAATGGTCAAGATTCATTGAACAATTGTTTAAGTGCACATGCAGTTGTCAACTGTTTAGAGAAAGAAGCTGTTTGGATGACCTTTGAGGTCCTTTTTTTTAGTCTAAATTCACTGTTTTACAGATGATTTAAATGTTATGTTAATCTGTGTCAACTTAAAAAGTGTTTGGAAGGTAAGTCAGGTGTTAATTTAAGGAAAGAATGGTGTTGATTACCTTTGAGGTCATTTTACTTAGTTGTTGTACAGTCAGATAATTTAATGTAATATGTTAATATGTGTGTCGACTTGATAGGTCTGGATGTTGTTTTTAGGAAAGGACTGGGTTTTTTTTGTGTCTGAAAAGATTTACTCACTACAGAAGAATTTATTGTTTAGAAGTTTATGTACTGAGATATTTTGACTGACATGCTTAATAGTTTTGAAAGTTAAAGCCACATTACACACTTACACTATTGTTGGCATTTCTACCTGGAAACAGCTACTCATAGGCTGCTAATACTTAAAGCATTGATATTCCTTATGGAAACCCAGATCTGGCATGTTTCTGATGGAACAAATGAAAACATAGTAGAGTGTATTACATTCCAGGAGTTTTGAGACAGTCACCTCATACTGTAATCGGAGTTAGCTTCAAGGAGCGCACAAAAACATCTCGTATGTGAAAGTTTTGTCACGTATTGCTGCTGTTACTGTTTGAACAAAAAAATTACCCTAGTATGATGTTCGTTATTCACAGGGAAACATTCTAATGTTATGTCTATATATATATCGTATTAATCAGAAATGTTTATCCAAGAACTTATATATATATCGTATTAATCAGAAATGTTTATCCAAGAACTATAGCACTTGCAGAACCTGTTCATTGTACTAGTATGTCTATTATGATGTATCATCGGCAAAGATTAATATTTCCACCTATAGATACTTGATGTGTTCTATAACTACAAACTGCCAAACTGTTGCTAATGCCTCAAAGACACTCATCAGTCTGTGTGAGCCACGGACTCACCAGTTTTGTGGAAACTTTAATACAATTTTGTTTTGGTACCTCCAATGTTCATGTTGTCGTTTGACAAAAACGTGTACATGTATGCCGTTGATGATGTTCATGAATAAACATTGAGTAACCGTTGTTGCTACTACAAATGGGTCACTGGTCCTTCTTATTCGTGCTTTCATACAGGCTTGTCTAAGATAAACTGGTGAAGCAAAATGGAAGGATGTCTGGTAGAGACTAGTTGAAATACTGCACAATGTTGGCCTGTTAGAAGAGCCCCCTTGTGACTGGCTGACAAAAAGCAGGCATAACGACTCAGCAAGACTGCAAAATATTAGAACGCTATCTTTGATATGTATATTTCACTATAAAGGAATCTTTAAATGATAGATGTAAAGGATAAAATTGCCTGGGAAGAGGCTGAGGCCTCTTCCCATTGCCTGGGAAGAGGCTGAGGAGGCAGCAGCTACTCGGCCCAGATGGAAACTTGCTGCCCAATGTGCCTGTAGGCACAGGGGGACCTAGGGTCTAAGGTAAGGTAAGTAAAGGATAAAAGGAATCTTCCAACAGGGTATGAACATTCAAAATTATTTAACATTTAAAAATACATGTACATGTATCTAGGAACTGGAAGCTACACGTATACGAACATGAGAAATCATTACCATGTAATTTTCATATAAACCTTTACTCTACATTGTGCGTCTTGTCATGCAAAAATACACATACATATAGGAAAATAATCAATTACTGTATACTATACAATGATATAACACAGATCATTACAAATGTATACCTGGTGTATATCAACATTAACACTTTTGACATCTCTGTGTACTACCACTTAATAAACATTGAATTTGTAAAAAAAGTTCCATTTGGCACTGTCACAGGTGATTAGACAGAACATATTTCATACATGAGCGTAACTCTCCTTCAAACATGGCAAGAACAACATAGGAACAATGGCTTCTTCACCTTTATGTAACCAAAAATACATAACGGTTAAACTCCATGGAAATAGGATACTACTAAAACCAATGGTGAAAAACAAGCCCATACTTTCTCCATTGCCAACATTCCCCTACCTTCGGTTTGTAATATTTCCAACCTAGTACACAGTGAAATTGAAAACAGTCATTGAACTTGAAAACAGTCATTCATCTCTCACAGTAGAAACCTTTGAAGCACCTCCATACATCAGCTGTTTCATGTAGATTATACTTTATCTCTTAACAGCTGGCAGCAGCAGCAATGTCACAGTCATTTAAGCATTGATAAATGTAGGGATGAAGTGTATATACACTTTACTGCGTGTAGTGCGTGTATATACACTCAGAAGCGTGTCTCGGGAGACATTTATATGCTAAATATAGTGTAAAATATATGTGCGCTTTCTTTCTGAGCACCTTCTTTCAATTCACACACTTTGTAATGTACATTTTGATAATTCTGTCTGAAAGTGTACGTGCTTGATATACATCTACACAGCAGCATTTGTTTAGAAAGAAGTAAAGTTATATAATGGACCCCTTCCAAATACTAGGGGCACAAAATTTGTGGTTGTGTTTGTTACACTAGTAGCAAATGTTCCTGCAACATTGTGTCAAACTAACACTTTCTCCATTGTAATCAATCAGATGTTAGTGAACCAGTAGTAGCACAAAAACATTATGATATGTGTACGTACTGCAAAATGCAACATAGTTGTAAGCAAAGCAAACAAAGGATCCTGAGATCATAGCACCAATAAACAACATATACATTCAAATATCTGTAAAAAAAATTGTACATGTTTCTATAAAATTAAATGAGAAGTGTTAACTCACTCTCTCACCAACATTGCATATGAGGTAGATGACTAAGGGAGACATGGACTGACCTGGTAAAAATAAACAATCCTACGGACATTCTGACTTCCATGACCACCTCTAGCATGTCGGCAGAACATACTGCACCTGTGCGAAATGTGCATAGCACAATTGGCAGAACGTCTCATATTAGATCGTATTCGAGCATATAAGGTTAACACTCTATCTGTATTTTCCAAATGTTATGTCAGAAAAAATATCCTCTGTAACAGGAAAAATTCTGATTCAACGTTGACCAAAAATTCAACAAAACAACAAGAAAAATGTGGGTTTCGCGCAGGCGCAGCACGTTCTGCCAAAGTGCTGCTACCACTTATTATTGCTGTGGCTGACTTCATCTTCTATGCCGTCCTCTATGGTTCAGTTACCATGGTGATGCTGAATGTCCAGCCATTTCCGCAAGGTGTTATCCAGTAAGTAATCCACTGACCTGGGGAGGGGGAAAGAGCACATTTTTTAATGTACTTGAATATTTTGAAGAGTAGGAGAGGACAACAACTGAAAAAAATGGATACTGGATTGTCCTATAAAAAAAGAACACGGCAGGTGGCAGCTGTTTACATTGATTTCCAAATCCAACCCTGTTTTACAAGTTTTAACCCTGATGTATATTACACAGGAAGCTACATGTAGTTCTGAACACTGCCATTAAGAATGCTGTTATCATAATCTTCTTTCACAACTCCAAAGGAATAAATTGCTCTAACCGTTGCATCAGTGGCACAATGGTTACAGCGTTGGACTCGGAACCAATAGGTCCCAGGTTTGATACTCACCATGGCCCAATGTTGTGCCCTTGGGAAAGCCACTTAACACCACTTCCCCACCTGTACAGTGGAGTGACGCCCACTGAGCCTCAGGCTAATCTGTCCAGCTTACTGTGTGCCGAAAACACACTACGGATCTGGTGGGCTAACATTTGGGCTAGAGCCGTTAAATTTTTTTTCACACCTTCAAATAAACATTGTCTATTGTACCTGATGCCAGCCTGACTATACGAATAGTAAAAAGCCTCCAGCCCACCTGTCAATAGGATGTATGATGACGGGTATAGCAGACAGCCCAACCGCGGTTGTAGCCCATTTCCTGACAGGGAGGGGCAGGTTGGTGGACTTCCTCAGCAGGAACAGGGACAAGGCACATATTCTGTTGATGGTGAATCCTGGGATGGCCACAGACGCCAGACCCTGCCACACAAACGTGTCGACTACAGCCTGGGTAACCTTCTTAGTCTTCTCAGCAGGGTCCACCTTAGGGTTCTGGAGAGGTAAAAGAAATTATCAAAGAGAGGAAACAGGACTTTTTTTACCAAAGTTTCATAAATGCATGGCTCATCTTACTGCCTTGGACATATATAGGAGTAAGAATTATTTCAGAAAAGGCATTTAAGCTCTTGCCTTTGTATGTCAATACAATCTGTCATTTTTACCATGAAAGCCATGATTCTTCCTTATTTACTATTTCTACTTTTTTCCTCTGTCAAATTCAGCAGGAACTGCCTAGATCTGTATCTGTAATGTACAGCCAGTATAGCTGTCCTTTGGTGTAACACTACAGCTTTGCAAACACATCTTTTTTTTTGTACAGACAGGTTGTATATATACTCAAACATCCTGTCACCTGATGACCTATACCTTTGCATGTGTAACTTCAGATACTCTTTAAAAATGTTTGTCTTATTGTTAAAATGGAAATGTATGATGAATTGTATTAGTCACACTCACCTTCGCCATCTTCCTGCCCTTGTCTATAGCGTCTGCTGTGCAGTAGGCGGTGGCAACGGCATAGCTTCCCCACACCACACTCACCGGTACCAGGGCACGGAATGACTCTCCAACCTCATTAGCATAGCCTGACATGGGGAGAAACAGTTTAACCTCTTAAGGGATGTCAAAGACAACTAAACAAAAGTACATACTAGATCAGACCAACAAGGTTGTATTTAACCTCCTTGATCAGACGTTCTAGAATACACACGTTATATTGTGATGATACTGGGCCTGGCTAATTACAATAATTATAATAACAATTATCGTAATGTTTTGTAGGACTGCATTACTGATACTGATGTTACATTGTACAGATTTACCTGGACTACAAATGATACAAGACATTAGAATAACATTGATATGAACAGGCAATAGCCCATGATGCAAATAGATCAGGCACCCTGCACTACCACGTAAAGAACTGTTTTAATACAACTACGTATCCTCTAGATCAGTTATCCTGGAGTTTTTTTGCTGTGATAGTTTCATGAGATGGCATTGATACATTGTATATGTCGGTACATTTGATGAAGGCCTCAACTGGAACAGATCTTCCTAGCTGAACTATATGATTTTGACCATGTATGTTGTGAATATCATTGCGTTTTACATGAATAAAAGGGCATGTAGCGGGATGACAGCCCAGCACAAATTAAGTTATTCAGAGGGCGACAGATCATGTTACTCACGTAATTACGATGAAATATCTGAGTAACACAGAAAGGTCGTTCTAATATCATGAGCAAAGGACCCGGCAAACGCCCCCCTCCCCCTTTCAGTACAACAACAAAATACAGACGACGTTTTACCTAGGTAGCGCACAAGCGTGTCTCGGTAGATGTCTACCTCCTTCTTTGTTCCAGAATCAGCCATGGCAGCCGGTTGCGGTGTTGCTATGAATAGTAGCGGCCTGTATCATTGCTTGTCCTTGTTGTTTCACGTGTGTCGTCTGCAGCTGACGACGCCATTTTTAGAACGTGACCTTTAACCTCACCGCAGCTGATCGAAATCCGCGGGAAATTCAACTTAATTTTTTTTTTTTCGTAAGCATTGCGAAGGGTTATTTTTCACTCCTAAACCTATTGTGTGAGAATAGCTGTAATGATAATGGTATGTTGTTGGGAACATTATTTGCAGTTTGAACGTGACCGGTGACCCCACCGCAGCTAAATAGAAAGGCACGGGAAATAAGAAGTGCCTACTAGACTTCTTGGGTTGCTAGAAAAATAATACAAATTGGCGGCCAGAATAATTTGCCAAGAGTTAGCCGTCCAAGATACTTATTTGAAACCCAACTAAGTAACTCATTGGTCGACCAACTTATTCTTCTAAAGTTGAAGACGTTTGTTCCGCGCGAAAACTCGAGTTTCAGGGGGGGGGGCGTCGATAGGAATTCTTTGTACACAGATGGACTGTTTGTCGTCAATGTCAATCGGCACAAGAGTTGTTCTGTCTATTCTTTTTGTCCAGGTGGTGGTCCTGAGGAAAACATCGGTGGTCAGGGCAACAACGGAGCGGAAAAAGAGATGGATACCAGGTCAGTGATAGCGTTAGGCTGGATGGACTGTTCGTGTGTTTGTTTGGTAGTGTGTAGTTGATTAGGTAACTTGGGTTTCAGCGACGATTCACAGAAGATTCACAGGAACACCCTTGTTGAAACCCGGAACCCGAAGTCTTTGAGTGACCAATTGGGCTTCATAACAACTTCAGCGACAGGTACTACATGTGTATGTGAGTATCAGATTTCAATATTTTGGATAAGTTCATTTGTGATGATAGAAAAACCTCTCAATGAAAATATACTGCCACTTTATATGTAACATCAATATTGAAACAATATTTCCAATAGTTCACCCAAGAGTTATTCTTTATGCTCATGCTAGTTGGTATGTCCCTAATGAGTATTGAATCATCATATGGCCGTTTACCATTCTTATCAAGAAATAACAGGTGTCATAAAATAACGGAAAGAACAAAGCAATGCGTTGATCTAGTACTGTGATATTGACGTACATGTATATTGTCTGCATAATAGGTACAGAGACAGGTAGTCTCCTCCATTATATTTGAAACCATAGCGGTAATTTGTTTGATTTCATGTTTGTATAATGGAAGATGAAAAGAAATCTACTGACTACTGAAACAAGCAATATTGTAGATAGCATGTAGATGCTATTCCTGCAGAACCGTTGTACTTGTCAACACAATACAAATTTTTCCAAGGCTGGGTAAGTCATGGCCTGAGCACTTTACTAACTGTGCCATCAGGACAAGCTAGGATCAAAGTCAGAACTGCTCTTGGTAACAGAGACTGGCAGTTAGAACGTGTGTTGATGTTCATCCTTTGTTGCCTGCGATTGCATTGATCATCGAGGCAGCCTGTTCATGAATATTCCTGGTTCACGTTCCCAGTAGCCAAGTTGTGCATTTTGCAGCTGATTGCTTCCCACAATTACCAGAAGAACTGATTGTTGCTAGACCCCTGTTTCCGTCTAGGGAGCATCCGTCGACAATACCCAATCACCTCTGAACGTACGAGTCAACCTGCCTAATTTGAGTATAAACGTTACCAGATGTGGGGTGTGATTGTGGGATCGCTCCACTGGGTCCCGTGTCAGTACTGTAGACCCGCGGGGACACACAGCGGAGAAAACCACACCTGCTGATGTGGGCAGGCGGAATACGTTAGCTTGCTCTACGTCAATGTCAAGATAACAGCCTCCAGTAACTCTCAATAATATGTCAAGATAACAGTAACTCTCGCGAGATCACGTTGTGAAGTGATTGGTCATTAATCATCCTGATGAAGGCGACAGTGGTCGCTGAAAATTTGATCCCTGTAAATAGTGCGTTGGAATAAAGTTTAACGTTTTACTATGATTACTACCAACACAGATGAACAGCCTCCAGTTTAATACTGGACTTCCAGTTTAATTCCGGACCAATTCCCATGATCTCAGCAACCTTACATCTAGATGGGCTAATATCGTAAACTATAGGTAAAAATGATGTAAGAAATACGTGGCAGCAATCAAGGACCCTTTGCAAGGGGATTAACCCAATTCTGCAGAATTCTGGGAACTGGAGCCAGAATATGCAGAATTCTGGAAACTAAAGCCAGAATATGCAGAATTCTGGAAACTAAAGCCAGAATATGCAGAATTCTGGGAACTAAAGCCAGAATATGCAGAATTCTAGGAACTAAAGCCAGAATGTGCAGAATTCTGGGAACTAAAGCCAGAATATGCAGAATTCTAGGAACTAAAGCCAGAATATGCAGAATTCTGGGAAGTAAAGCCAGAATATGCAGAATTCTGGGAACAAAAACCAGAATATGCAGAATTCTGGGAACTGAAGCCAGAATTCTGCAGCAAGGGTTTGGGCTTCAACTCATTTGTGACGTGTTTTAAGATATTTTATTCAGCTCAATTTGTTTGTACTGATTGTACATTTTCTTACATTAGCCGAATGAGTGGCAACTGGTAACTGCCTGGCAAATGGGTACAGCTTGGCCAATTTGGTACTGTCTTTGCAGCTACCAAAGCGATCTGCTTAGAGATTAGTGAGTAGACGCCTGACCTACTGAATGATGAATGGGTGGATTAGTCAATAATGAATGAATGAAGGGCCACTTTAGGGAGTAAATGAAGTAAGTGATATCCCAATTTCATTTTTCAGACCCTCCCAGCTACAAAAACACACCAATTTGTACAATTGTACATTGTATCCAACGTCCGTCAAAGAGCAGAGGAAGCAATGCAACAACATGAAAGGCTGGACACTGGAGGACACTTTGTTAGAATATCTACCATGATAATATGATGAATAATGAATGTGCATATTGTACAGAAGAAAGAGCACCCCTTTACTTTACAATACCCGAAGCTCCAACACAATAGCCATATGACGTGGCTAGGAGGACACCTGATGCTTGATTGATGATCAAAACTCAACTTCAAGGGTAAGAACCAATATTTCATGCGGCACAAATTTTAAGTACGTATTGATCAAAATTTAGACAGTAAAGGGCATAACTGAATCTGGAATACTAGTTCATCTAATTACAGGTAGATCTTTGCCTTAAGTATGCCTTATTGTCATTAAGAAAACCGTGCCTTGTTGTTGCTCTCACTTGGTGCTGTGCTCAGAGGGATTTCTGTCAACTTTTAGCAAGATTACTTTTTGATTGCGCTCACCAAGGCAAGGAGGTTAAAAATCAAATTTAAAGCTCCTTGCGCTCACCAAGGCTCACACAGGTTCTTGCAGCAGCGTCGTCGTTAAACTCTGTTGTGTCGTTAAGCTGCCAGATGCTGCTTTTTTACATCTCCATAGCGGCGGTTTGAAATGCGGCGACTCTTACTGTAAATAAAAGAGCAGCCCTGTCGGTATTTCCTTGTTAAATGTATACAAACATATCGTGTTGATGATCAGTTGGTGGGTATGAATAATTAAGAGCAGTATCAATGATCAATCTGTGTACATCCGTTGTGGTCTTGTTTACACTCAGTGTATTAATAAGGTATGATTCATTTTACATGCATTTAGTTCAAATGCAACAGTACATTGCACTGACTTACAGGCAGCTGGCCCGATATTCGTAAGTCAACAATTATACATACGAGGACATCAGGTAACGTTACATAGATTACAATATCTAATTAAACCAGCTGACAGATTTACAATCGATATCACACTTTGATGCTATCTAAACTATATGTTCTGTAGATGAAGTAAAAGGTAGGATTTCTCACTTCATTGTTTCCTTCTTTTTTACCGTCACCATGTTCAGGGACCGTAATTTATGCACATACCTCCTGGCTGTGGCGAGATGTTCAGCGCGATACGGGTACTGTGCGGAATATGCAAACATCGGACACTTTATCTCGGTAATAACAGTGCCAATGATAATAATGCCCCTCAAGCAGCAAATTGTCCCAGCGGGGCGTTTAATATGAATTGTTCGATCAGAGTACAAAAAGGCCCAATCAGTTCTGGAAAAGATCAAAGAGATAGCGATATGTTATGTATAAGGTCGAGAGGGCAGGGCTGCCAACAGCTTAATCACGTTAAATAGCTCCCTGATAAAAGCGTATTAGGTGGAGAGGATATAGGAGGGTTACAGTGGATTGAGGTGGGAAGGGGTGAGGATTTGGCATTTCGAAAGAGCTCATGTACAGGGCCGAATGATTCGCCTGGAATGACGAGTGGTATACATCATCATTAGTCAGTTTCAGTGTGTATATAGGGCAAAGGGTACTGGATAAGAAACCACACGCAGGAAATATGGATGGATATTAGCTACACGCGAATGACTGCACCGACTGAATTTTGTCAAGATTTAGACAATTGGTAAGGGGATGTTTTGGGCCAACAACTTTCTGTGTTGTATAGGAATCTACATCATGTATGAGGAGGAGAAATTTTGTGCATAGAGCTAGGCCCACAGCAAATGGCAAGATGACGAATGATAAGTGGATTCACGCCAAGGTTTCTGAAATATGTTGATTCGATATAGATGTTTTATTGCAAATACATGCCCGACAGCTAATTGCGTAAGATAGTCATAATGGTGATGCATGCAATGATATAAGAGCCACTGTATAGTTCCTACAGTAAACTACATTTTCTTTGCATGATTCAGATACCCTTGTATCCTTCATCATCATTATCTGATCGTGAAAGTCTCACAGAAGTTCATCCCTGTCACTGTATCCTCAACGTCCTCAAAGTTTTCATTATCGACCCATAATCTTGTACTGGATCAATACTGTAACTTTGCACATCTTTGGAGTTTCGATTCCAGCATGTCTCTTTCACATTAAGATGCAAGGATTTTTTGGTGATCAATCATCACCATCATGTATTGACTGTACCGCACAGCGTTGTGCAATAGCTTGGAAATTGACAGAGACAGAGAGGAATTGTTGCAAGGAACAGAGGAAATGTCTTCTGGAAATGTGGAAGATGTGAAATCGTGGAACTCTAGTCCCCACCTGTAGCTGGTTCATCCCGCCCTGTGCGTTCTCCGGCGCGCTCCTAGCGGCTGGCACGGTCTCTCCCGCCCGCCCGCCTGTCACTTCTCATCAGGCGGATCCCTCCCCGGATCCTCCCGCCCAGTCCCACTTATCCCGCATCCATTATTCATGACGCGCACCGTGCATGCACTCCGGACTGGGAGCCTCCGCAGCTGCAGCAGCAGCCGTACGTCCACAGCAGCGCTAGCCCGGCACCTCTCATCCCACCGGCACGTCCCACATACAGCGTGCTGCTGAGCTACAGGCGCTCGTGCCGCGTGCTTCTACATCTCATGACGCGGCGGTGGCAGGAATGAGAAGAGGAGCAACACCAGGCGAGCTGCGTGGTTTGTTCGTAGTGCGTGCGTGTGTTCCTCCTGTCTGCTGGGGATTATGTAGTCAGCGCTCGGAGTTCTGAGAGAGAGAGTGCGAGGAGAGCGAGGAGCGGTCCGTCCGTACCGCCCACAGTCGGCATGGAGAAGCTGTGGCTCCCGCCGCGGTGTGTCGTTGTCCTGGCGGTGCTGGTCGCGCTGGCGCGGGGATCGGACGTCGTCAGGGAGACCGCCTACGGCAAAGTGCGCGGGAAATTACGGGACGTGACCACGGTGACTACCGGCGTCAAACAGGTGGAGGTGTTCCTCGGCGTGCCCTACGCGCGCAATCCCGCAGGGACCAGGCGGTTCAGCGTAAGTCAACCGTCTTTTTATGCCCGTATATATCGTCCCTAGCCCTTAACCGTCTTTTTCTGCCTGTAGATATCGTCCCTTAACACACACACACCTCCGTTACGTTCCTCCGCAGCCACTTTCACACCTGCTGCGCCCCATTGTTCGGGTTCACCCGCCCGAAGCTGGGTGCGGAATCTGATATCGCGACATGCACGGTGCCTCACACATGGTCGGTTAGATAGCGAAGTGCTGCATGACAAGTGCATGCTGAAACAATGGCTGCAGCAGACAGAAATCCATGCTTAAGTCGTACCGTCGTGCGTGTGTGTGTGGCATAAATTGGGGTGGGTGATAGCTGTAATTGTGATGCATTGTTTTACCCTTGACGCGGGTCATGCTGGAAATGATTGGAATGTGGAGTTGATTTTTGTTTTCAATTTTATCTGCTGTGTGCGTAACGCCCTGCCATTCCTCCAACACACCTACTTCACACGTACATTTCTGGTGATTGTATTGGGTTCACTGAGAGGGGACTGTATTGAGATGTCGGCTGGAAACACGGTTTAGAAATTTAAAAAAATCCTTCCTTGAAGTTCCCTCTCGTCACATCAGCCTCTCCGTACGTGCTACAGTAGACTCGTCTGTGTCGCGTACATCCAGAGGTATTTGACGTACAGTCCTTCAAGCTGTACTGTGTAACAGTAAATGCACCTGCATCCCTCTACTAATGGAAACAATACATTTGATGTTGCCTGGCGGCCGGGTGAACAATGGGTGGTGTTTTGCGGGGCCCGTAAATTGGCCCTGCGGTGAGCTGGTGCAGGCAGATAATGGCACAAGCGGCTGTTGGGCTCACATCAGACTACGGAGGGTCCCGTCTGTGTGGTATCATGCTTCTGTAACCCACGAGAAAA
Source organism: Branchiostoma belcheri (assembly GCF_001625305.1). NCBI lineage: Eukaryota > Metazoa > Chordata > Leptocardii > Amphioxiformes > Branchiostomatidae > Branchiostoma > Branchiostoma belcheri. The sequence goes on from NW_017804109.1 coordinate 491,457, forward strand.
CGCCGCGGGAGGCTGCCGGTTGCCTTTCACCGTCTTCGCCAGAACGGAGCCTAAATTTGGGACAGTCAAACCCACCGTGAAGCGTGAGGCACAATTAAATGTCATTACTGCAGCGGCGACATCAGTCTTAAAGAAACGTCGCTCGACTTGAAGTCGTCTTGTCGTCCATCATTCGGAAGGGAAGTCCATGTTCAAGTGTATGTCGTAGATTACCAGCTTGGCACTGTGCAGAATTCTGCGTCATTTCGCAAGAACTTGTGCCCCACCACCCTTCCCCCGTTTCCCTCAAGTCATCCGTCATTCCCTGACCCCAAGGATGCGGTCAAAACTATTTTAGAAACGCTGAAATTCCGAAACGGAATTAAAGTGGCCGTCGCGTTTCATCATTACAGTGTAATAAGGCCAGCAACAAGTGGAATACGAAGTGCAATCAGTTCCGAAGATTCCGAACCAATGCTGAGTAGCTCAGGACTTCTGTACAGCTACAGCTACAGGGACTATATGTCGGTCAATGTTAGCATGCGGCGGCTGCCTCACTCACACTGGTGATAAAAAACGATAGGAACATGGACATGGATCTACTGGGACACACGTGATCGATCGGTGGAATCAACAATCGAAATAATTGATAACTGTCTTCATTGTGTGATATCCGCGCGCGAACAAACAGCCCTGAGGCACTTAAGGGTTTTTATATTGGACAGAAGAAAAGGGACAGTCTCATACCTGCAGAAGGGACAGTCTCAAAAACTGGATAGATAAAAAATGTTTTGACTACTTTTTGCCAAATTCCTGTGAAGATCACCCACGATGTTAGCCACATATACTATTTTGGTGACACCTGCTTTAGTAGTAACGTCCGTAGGGACATCGGTAGTGACAGGGCATTGAGTACAAGTTTGTATTCGTTTGCAAAAGGTGCACGAAGTTTTGAAGTTATCCCTAGTAGAAAGACTGGTAATGTCGTCACAGTATCGTCCATTGATTTCTTTATCCCACAATACATTACTGCACAAAGGGGTGGAATTAGCTGCGACAGATAGCCACCTGCAGATAATGTGGAGCGGCGTGGCTGAGGCTTAGGTACCCGCATATCGCGGGGTTCTCTCGGTCTCGGGAGACCATGGTAGCACATACATGTGGTAGATTGTCGCAGATGGGAGAGGACGAGGGTCTGGACTAATCTCCAACCAGATCTTTGGTGGCTGCAAGACAGTATCGAATTGGCAACGCGGTATCATACTGGCAAGACAGTATCAGTTTGGCATGACAGTATCAGTTTGGCATGACAGTATCAAATTGGCAAGACAGTATCAAATTGGCAAGACAGTATCAAGTTGGCAAGACGGTATCATTGGAAGGCCAGTATCCAATACGCCAGTCAAAAAACAAACGATACCAGTACAAAATAGGAAACCCGATAAAAACCCGCCAAAAAGACGCCAAAAATAAACATTTGCTTCGAGAGAGTAGGTCTGGAGTGGCTGTCGCATGCCGCTAGGTCGATGACCTGTGTACGACAATAGTTTGCATGCATGGGAGTCCTCCGTGCTTTCCTTCTAATCCACTCAGAGGTCAGCCCCTCTTTATTACGCCCTGACTGTTGGTGGCAATGGACAGTCTGCCAAACAACCTGTTGATATTCACTGAGGCCGGGGAAGCCTGCCAAATCAACTTTATCAGTCGTTTTTAGTCAGACTGGATGTTGTTTTTGTTAACGTTTTATCTAGATAAAGAGCAAACCCTTTTTGTATTTATATTATGCATATATATATATATATATTGCTAATTGTATGAATATTCATGTAGTCGTTTGTCACCACCAATTTTGTAATATAGATATAATATAGCAACATGCACGAACGTCTGTCGATGCTTTTGCCATATTGATTGCCAGTGTGACAATGCTGTCATTTGTTATGTTCCACAAGCCTGTTGATCTGAACCACATACAGAACAACATTATCAGATTAGGCCCGAATTCTGCCGGTGTGTCTCGCATTAGACAAATGTTCGTTCTTGTATTGATCCGAATACAAAACCACAAAATGATCACATCTTCCACGACCTCACCTCGTGATCGATTCACCTGCCACTTCAGTTCGTTAATAATTTAGCGCCTGAACCTCTCAGATAACCGTATATGTAGGACGGGTGATCAACCCAGTACAGGTTTGCTTCGACCCATGTCTAACTTTTGTTTCGTTTTGGGCTTCCAAAAAATTGTCTTAACTGATTTATCAAACAATAGTTCTTGTCTATAAACCTGCCTTTCTGCACAAGTTCTCTGGAGTCCCTGACGAAAGCTAGTGGATGCTACCTGAAACGTCTGACCGTTTTCGAAATCATATCCAGTTGCTTGAGTAACAGTTTGTTTCGTATCTTATTACCTGGATGTACGGGCTTTGCTCAGTCGTGTGCAACATGCATATGAATTGTACTCACCTTTACAAATGCACATCTCATGTGTATCTGTTCATCTTTTTAGTACTCTCAGATCAAATCTGTACCAGCCTGAGCATGTTTCAAAGGAGATGCTTTTGAACCGACGCATGATAGGCTTTCACTCGACTAATGTTGCAAGTTGAAACCCCACCTCCTAAGCCGGAGCACACGATTGCAAAGAGCAGGTCATAAATTCTATAAACGCGGCGATGTAACGATGCTGTATTGACGTCATTGGGGCTTCAAATGGCAGCTTAGACAGGTTTCTCTACTAAGCCTAGTCCTTTGTATATCGGCTTCCTATGACATTTCACTTCTAAAGACTCACCTCTTGCTGTGCAGACCCAGTAGTCTCTTTATGCAGTATTTTGTGATACAACACAACAGCATGGAACAAAAACCGTTACCAGGATTTCATTTTAACTCTTTGACCGGATTCCCGCTAGCGCTGCCTCTACATATCGGCTTATTCGTGCTAGTGGAGCGTGACTTCCAAGATGTCGGCTTTGAAACGCACTTTCCAGAGTTGTTTCTTTTTCTCCTGCCGTAATCCCCTTCCGTCCGTTCACATTTTCAATACACCCGAATATTGAATCGTGTTCAACATACATTGATGTCTACTGGCAATGCCGACTTACCATACTCTTTCCTAGTGGCTGTCAACACATTGATGTCAGTACAAGTTACCAGTTGCCAGTACAAGACTAGTCATGTCTTGTCTTAGCTATATCAGTACCTACAGGCTACAGTTTAGTCATGTCTGAAGTTGCCGGATGAGGATGGAAGTTTTGGTTGTGTTATGTGATGAGGAATATGGACAAAATGCATTGCTTTCAGTACAAACCTATAGTTGCCAGTACAAGCCTTAGTGTAGTCATGTCTTGTCTTACTTAGCAATATACCTACAGTCTTCAGTCTCGCCATGGTCGATGTGGATGAAGATGGAAGTTTTGGTAGTGTTATGTGATGAGGAATATGGACAAAATGCATTGAATTCAGCACAAACCTAGTTGCCAGTACAAGTCTAGTCATGTCTAGTCTTGTCTTACCTAGCAATACCTACAGGCTACAGTCTAGCCATGTTTGACGTGGATGAAGATGGACATTTGGTAATTTTGTAGTGTTATGTGATGACGAATAGACAAAAAGACAGACACGTTGACAACAGTGATACCTATTCAACATACATTGATGTCAAAATCTAGTTGCCAGTACAAGTCTAGTCATGTCTTGTCTTGTGTAACGTCTTACGTATATCTAGCCATACCAACAGGCTAGTCTAGTCATGTTCGATTTGGATGAATTGAAGATGGGCGTTTTGGTATGTAGTTTTGTGTAATGAAGAATAGACAAAAAGATAGCCACATCACTAGTACTCATTGACCACTTCTTCGCCGCACCCAAGGCTGTCAGTCCGCTGAATATGCAGATCCATCTCACATTATCGTGCCGTGTTGTGGTGCACGAGTCGGTATGCAAGGGAATACATTAGCATCAAATCCCACTGAGAACCTCCTGCTTGTATCTTCAAAGGACCCCCGCATACCAATGCACCACTAATGACAAGGCGTCCTTGTACGGAGGTTATGCCTCCAACGAAGTAAAGCGACATCAGACTTCCTTTCATGTTGCTCCACCCCGTGGTTTCCTTTGATCACGGCCAAATTTGTTTTGGCAATTTGTTCTCTGTGATGAATACAATACTGCTCTCAAAGAGGGAGATCTCATGATCGACCAACATCAACAGGATAGCTCGCCATTGCCGCTTAATCACGACAAGCACCTCTAGGCCCACATCTCCATTTCAAATGCGTACCTACCCGTTCGTCATTCTGCCGCGCACAGCTTCAAGTTGTCTGGAACGTACCACCAGAGCCGCTATCTAGCATTACGATAATATCCCAAAATTTATGCGGTATTGAGAGTTTTTCCATTAGGACTCATACTGCCGAGTCATGGGCCTTTACCAGGTGACTATCTATATTTAGTGCTGAATGGCTTTCCTAAGGTTACCTGTAGGTTAACATCTCCCGCATTGATTCCTGCGGGATTCGATCTGGCGGTGTATCGATGGAGGTCGCCGCCAAGTGCTCAGCAGCAGGGAGAGTGTTTGAGGTTGGGGCGGGGGTTGGGTCACCGGGGATGGAGTCTTCCATCGCTGACGTGCGGGCGACGACAAGATTACTTAAAGTGGTGCCAAGGCGTCTGATCGCAACATTTCCGAAATCCACTTCAGAGACACTTTTGGGGCTTGCTGCGCTGCTAATGGCCTTTATGACATTGAACGTACTATATAGTCTGCCTGCATACCATCGATATGCATTGTTGTAAACTTAAGGTTGGCGTCAGTACATAGGAATTCAATGGCTGGATGCATAAAGTGGCGTGTGATGCCATCACTCCTGTCTACCTGTTCAGTCACTACGACCTTACACCGAAGGTCATGACAGCCAAGTTCAAAATTCATTCGATCGAACACAGTCGATTTGTCACCGGCATGGAGAAGCTGAAGGTCAAATTCTCAAATCAGATTCGTGGTCGTTTCAGTCAAGGAAATATATATGGTGATCGTTTGTTTTATACAGTGCCTGCTTATGTCATGTGCTGGAAAGTAGCAGCTACTGCAATATCTCCATGACTCCAACAATATAATTATATGTTTCATGGTGTGGTTAAGTACAATATTTCACAATACTTACGTCAAGTGCAGGAAACTAGCCGCTACTGCAACTTCCATGGCTCTAAGAAAATATATATGTTTAATGGTGTTTGCAGTTACATGTAAGTACAGTTTTTTACAGTGCGATTTTTCTTTATGTCATTTTCTAAACATAACCACTATCAATAAATCAATGGTTTATTGTTCAAAACAGGAGACTGGTCTGACATCCCTAGGCTAAATTATGCCTTGTGATACAGTACGCCGCTTGATGAAACAGTTGTTAAATTCTTAAATTGATGAATTTTAGTAACCACCTTTCTATACATATTTGAAAAAATAACGAATGCGAATAATTTTCTTAACCACCTTTATACATTTGAATAACGAATGATGAAGCCTGACATGTCCAAGGCAAACACAAATTATCCATCTACCCATGGCCAAATCCGTCGTCCTTTCCGTATCGGATTATGTGTAATGGAATTTGTACGAATATACAAAAGGTTAGGCTGCCTGTGATCCCGCAGAGAGGACGTTTGTTCTGGAGTCGGGGTTATTTGTAGTTCCCTCGGCACGGAAATGAGAAAATTAATCACCTTACGTTTCCCTGCCTCGGGGTGGAGTTAACCAGACGATGTATCCTCAGTCAAAATGAAAGGAAAGCTAAGCCTGTCACGTTGCAGAGACAAACGTAATGCATCAAATACAGCCTCCCGCTGATAGTCAGCTTCCCTCAAATGGAATCAAGTTCAATTTCCCAGAAATCAGGATTGAAACGGCGATAAATCTGATCGTGGCTGGTGCCAGACATGAGATTTGGGACGGTAAAACTGAATCATGGTGTTCTGTGACGAGAATGTATGTTGCTCAACATGATTTGACCCCACTTTTTTTTCCCTATCAATGGCCTTTGATATAATTCCTCGGGTAATGTTCTTAATGTAGATACATTTCTCTCTCTCTCTCTTTCTCTCTCTCTCTCTCTCTCTCTTTTTCTCTCTCTCCTCTCTCTCTCTCTCTCTCCATCTTTCTCCCCCGGATAATCGTTAAAATGTCATATCTAATCCAGCCCTAAAACTGCAGAATCTGGAATAAATAGTTTCTCCTGGAGCTATGAACTTATGACACACTGAATTGCATGGATGTGAATATCACACTTAAAATGCAGCCCCAACGTACTTACACATGCACTGTACGCTGCCATAGTCTAATTACACAACACAACCGGAATGACATAAAATATAATGGGTACGCATAAATATCTAGTTAGTTCATTTACCAAATTACTTTGTAGGCTTACGTACTTCCAATACCAATCAACTTCCTAAATGCAGGAAATGGCTCGGATCAATGCAGAAATAAAATCAGTACTGATGATTATTTATGATGATGATGATGATGTCCTGATTACTCCTGATGGTTAGTTTTACTTCTCATCCTGTTGTAAAAATAATCTGAACATCGACATTTTATTGCTCCAATATCGATTTCAGCAATATCTACGACGAAAATGTCAGCTTTATTGATATCTGTCACGATGCCTGCGATATTCTTAAAGAAACGATCCCTTCCATTGATATTCTTTGCGCATATCATACCAGCCGATTTGTGATATGGTACAAGGTTATACATTTACGTCAACTTTATATCTATCTTAGTGATTTGAAGATGATGAGGTCATGGCAAAGGTCGTCCAGTATTCCTTCAGTCACTGACACTATATGCTGTCATGAATCCAGTCACGGTTTTGTTGGTATCTCGTTGAGACCTTGGTGTGGTCTCTCCCACTGGGACTCCCGCTAACGGTTTGTCGTCCGTGTCGCCCAGTCCACCATGTAAAGCCATTGTCACACATTCACGAATATGGCCTCCAGAACACTAGCGGACACCCCCCCCCCCAACATGGTTGGGAGTCGGTCGGAACAAGATAGGCTACTGTTCGACAGTACATCAGCCGAATGTTTCAAAATGCTTAAAACATTCGGGCGTGGACTAGAGATAGGGAGGTGGTTGGCAGGTCACGGTTCGGGTGCAGGTAGTAGAAATTAACTTAGATTCGACCTCTGTATAGAAAGGTAGGCGTAGCCTAAATCTGGTCAAAACTGCTCCAGAACTTGTTCAGGGAAAGGTTCTGAATGTGTGACAGGGACTCAAAATGGCCCTGTGCTCAGAACATCCGCGCACTCCGGATGTATCTCAGCATTCACGGCAGGTTGTACAAAAGTGTTTGAGCTCCCATTGGCGCGCGGAGGTACTGGACATCCGACCATACATCATCGAGATGTCCCGATCTTTCCTCCGTCATCCCATCACTCAGTGCCACACTTTATCCCACGTTGCCAGGCAACGCTTGTAGCAGGCCTCCTGAAACCAATATCATCACAAAGTACTATTACGGAATTGAGCGGAGATAGGCGCGCACAAGTATTGATAGCTCCCCTGTCGGTGGCAATCTGAGGCGGCCGTTCGCGTTTCCTGGCGTATCTTTTCTGCACAGCCGTGATCGTCTTGACTCGTAATTCCGTTATGTGTTCGGCGATATACTCTCCAAGCAGAGGTTGTGAAGGAATGATCGTTACCTTTTTATATATGGCCGTTTTTTGGTCGCTACCCCCGTCGGTGGCTGGCGACCTTCTCTGGCTAATGGATACTGCCTGGCCAATTTGATACTGTCGTTTTGCCACCGAAAGGGCTCTGCTTAGAGATTAGGCGATATAACATGCCTACGCGTTAGGGTCTATCGGAACTGATGAACACTGTAAGTAATAAAACGGCAGTCTTCACTTTGTAGGGTCTATTGACACGTATATTGAAGATTAGTCAACATCCTATCCTCATGCATCTTTCACACGTTCGCCGATCTTTGGTGGGTACGGGACTTCCTTAGTAAGTCTGAAACTACTCAGAAGACAGCAGTTACTGTAGGTGAGAAACGACGGCAGAACTACCGAGGTCTATCTGCCTATGTATAGCGGTAATGTTCGGACCAGATCAGAAGGTTTGGGATAGGGTAAGAACTGTCGGTAGATTTAGTGAGATTGCCGCCAGAGCTAGAGGAACTGCTTGAAGGTTATGAGTGATGGGACGACCCAGGGCCCTCTATAATAGTCCATTGAAACGAACGATTGCATGTGCGCAACGCCGCTACGTCATTGGGTCGAAAACTATATGTTTGATGAGTGTGTCCTCCTCCTCGTAGAACAAACGATAAGTTTCAATCGTATTATTTTCTTCACCTTTTCATCATTACCTTCCATAGCAAAAAGTACGGTACCATATAGTCAGAGGCAGAAGAAGCTAACTAAGTTACATTAATATTCTGTACATTATCATATGTGATGATGGCTGGTACTTCGTGCCCGATGATTCTAGGAAGGTTGCCCTGTGCAGGTCCTCATGTGGCTGTGCAGCCCAATCCTTGACCTGCAAGTCCTATAGCAAGATGGGCATATGAAACTCTGTGCTGGTGGTGACTGGGTAGCTGCAGCTATATCATATAACATGCATGTAACTTAGTATGTAACGTAGTAAACTTTCATTCCTTCCTACATATTAATGCCTTGTTTCCCCCTGTAGCGCCCGGAGAGACCTATCCGCTGGTCCGGTGTGCGGAACGCTCAGTCCGCCGGCCCGCCCTGTCCGCAGCCCCCCGCACCGGCCATCGCCGCCTACCGACAGGTGGGGACAGCGCCTGATGAGGACTGCCTCTTCCTCAATATCTACGCCCCAAAGGTAACGTATGTTGATGTTATGTTCATGCTTACTTATTTAGAGTTAAAACTTTACATCCAACACAAAAAGTTCTCTCACCTAGAGCTTTCGACCAGTCACTCTGGTCTTCCTCAGTAGACTGACCCAGTGAGGCTTGTCACGTGGCTTCTTTGAAGTGTAACGTCAACACTGGGTCAAAGGTATCTGGTAGACGATGTTGGTCCCCTTCGCGGTTCAGTGAAGGGTGATGGGCCCTGATGTATACTTACTTACTTACTTACTGACTTACGTACTTACTTACTCCTTCAGATCAGGGCAATTCAGCCTAAACCAGGGCAAAATGAGATCCTTAACGCTGACTGGTCAATATCGTAAACTGCGTTACCCTGTGTTCGGCAACCTCCTCTACTTTGCTTCAGAAACTACTTTACCTAACATTATCCATCTAATCCAGCTCCCTCACTTCACCTCAGCTGACCCTAACTTACACCCATTTTACTTTCCACCCTCACACAGCGCCGCAGGGCTCTATTAATTCTTCCCATTAGCACAGCCTCATGGCCTGCTGTATAATGTATCGCTGCTTCTAAGCGGGCGCGATGTAGACGGATGTTGGTGTTAGGAAACTCGGCCCTATTCGTGCTGCGTGCCTCCACACTGTCACTGGTGTGTTTTTTCTTTGTTTTTCACACATTAAGGAAGACGGTACAACACAAAGTGGTAACTCACTCAAGTAGCTAAGACTTCTTTTAACGTTACCACTTAAACATAATGAGAGGATAAATTAACAAAAATGAATCCAATATAGAGGAAATTAGATGAAATTAGAGGAAACAGCTGACAATAGACATATGTAACACAACGTAGTAAAGAACAAAGATGTTGGAAGCAAATGACCAATTTCTCACTCAATGACGAACGCAATGAAAAGGTGGGACACAATGCAAAATATACTTGAGTTTTAGACACATTTGTTTGCGGTAATGAAGTGTATGAAATGGCAACGGATGAAAATAAATTATAAGGGACTGCATGCCCGTAGCCAGGATTTTGCCCCGGAAAATTTTGAAAAATGAACCTTCTAAAATGGCATTTCGTGCATTTTTGAGAGGATTTCCAAGAAAAAACAGATAAATTTTTATTCAATGACAAAGGGAGCAGTTTTTCTACGATTCCAGTCCATCTTTTCAATAAAAATCTTGGACCTTTACATAAAATGTGGACCAAAAAGTGGACCTTTACATAAAATGTGGACCAAAAAGTGGACCTTTACATAAAAAGTGGACCAAAAAGTGGACCTTTGAGCCTTGTGAGGGGGTTCTTCCGAACCCCCCCTGGCTACGGGCAGTCACTGCCACGGAGCACCCGCATGTTTCATGATCAAGCAACTGCGTGTTTTATGCTGAGGCAAACAGAGGTGCCGGGAATTCAAATCTCTGCGTTGACGTAAGCATGACGTGTTGGTGTAATTGCATCCTTCCAGATGAATTGTCGGACAGACCTTAAGATGCGACACCGCTAATTGAAGTCTGGGTTTACTTCGTTCAATCTTGACTAATGTGTACTTTACACACGAACGCCGCTACAAATGCACGTTCTGCAATTCAACAGCCGCCGTCGCTAGAAGGTAGAGGTCGTTTGGTTTCCCAGAAAGAATGCTATATGTTATGTTAAGTTAAAGTAGAAGACTTACAAGTAACAAATCGTGGTATAGCTCTTAGATGAAGTTCTTTGATCCCAAATCAGGAGAAAACTACATCGAGAACAAAAATTACAACGGCAACGTTTCAAAACGGATTATCTTCTAACATGGCATTAATGTTCTCCGATTCAACAACCGTTGGTAGAGGTCGTTTGGTTTCTCGGAATACATGCAATATGTAGCCGATTTAAAAGCAACAAACCCTGACATTCTATTAAGCTCTTACATGTAGTACTTTGATCCCGAATTAGGAGTAAACTAAATCGAGATCAAATTTTACAACGGCAACGTTTCAAAACGGATCATCTTACATGGCAGTAATGGTCTCAGATACCGCGACTCCTGCTCCATATTCTACACCAAGCGCAAAAATAATCAATTAATGGAGGACATTGGATTCTAATTGACCTACATTGTCTAAACATGAAGGATGAGTCAACTCGTGAGTGACGCGTCGTCTTCGCGTGAGGGACAGAGATGGACCTGTGGCTATAAATAGACACGCGTGTGTCGGAGCGTGCAGCTGCTTCTGGGCCATAGATCAAGCCGGCATTAAGCTGAATATGCTAACTTAAGTAAGTCGGTAAAACTTTGCATACAGCTTACCTGATTTTCGCCGCAGGTGGTTCCGTGATGCTGACCTAATCCCCCTCTTCCTACTTACTTGCACCTGCTGCCTTGTATTTACTTCCGTGGTGTTCTGTATCTGTATCAGTATAGCCGGTATAACCGCCCTTAACTTCGTCGTAACATACCAGCTTCTGTATCTGTATAGCCGGTATAACTGCCCTTCGGCGTAACACACCAGCTTCTGTATCTGTATAGCCGGTATAACCGCCCTTCGGCGTAACACACCAGCTTCTGTATCTGTATAGCCGGTATAACCGCCCTTCGGCGTAACACAACAGCTTCGCAGGTACCCGGCGCGGCGGCAGCTAGATATATAACACCGAGCGACTTGTTACACTCAGACTTTGCACATTTAACGGTGTTATCTCCCGTGACGCACTGTTGCTGCTGACAGTAAATGACTACATGACAAACGTAGCTTCCTTGAATGATAAATATTTGCTCTTCATCAGTTACGTGCGTCATCACACACCCACCTCCGCCCACCACCGGTGCACCACACCATGTTCCTACCGCTTACCTACAATGTCAAAGACAAAGGGGGATCCTGCAATTATTTACGAGTTCGCCGCTCCGTTTAAAGATTGAATTGGCTCACTGCACAGATCCGGTGTCCTTGTAGCAAGAAAATTACGGTAATGCTCGTCTGTACCCGTGATCAAACACGGTCTTACCGCTAGAGGATCGCCCGCTCGCATTTCGCTCTTCGCGGATTGATGATTCCGTTAGTCTAATGGCTGCTCCGGAAATACGCTTCTCCTGTGCAGCTAGCCCAGGTGTTCCGCCTCGGTGCTTTTGTTTTATATCGCGCGTGTTCCTTTTAACATAGATACAGACTCATCACGGGGAAGCGGAGCTCTCTATTTATGTGGGGTCAGCGCTGGATTACCTGTCGCCATTCGCGCGTGCAGGCTGTATTTATATTTATCGCCGATACGGACGTAGAATGGCGCTGGAGCCGATCTAATATCGGTCTCATCATCTCTCTAGCTGCCGGATATGTCCTATATCGTTTCTGCAGAACTTCTTATTGTCTGAGGGGATTTGCCAACGGAAAGACCCTATTCGTATAGCTTAGTGTGACACTGGTGACGAAAACACCCAAGATATCTCCGTCTGTCGTGTCACAAAACATTATGTTGGACGCTCTGTAACTCAGGTTCGGCAGAATTTCTTTGTATGTGCTTCTGTGATGAAAGGTTGGGATACATGGAGAAGCGGGCTTGAAGTGAGCTCGAGTGAGTGAGTGATTGAGGGCGTGAGTGTTTGCGTGTAAGGGAATCGTGAGCGCAGTTAGGTGTGCGGAATGGTGATAGAACGGCTGACTCCCATCACACCCACACACACATTGCGGCACAAAAATAGCAAAAGGTGTATCCTGTGTCATTTTTCTTCGTTCATCCACGGAGAGAAATGTGGCAACATTTTGATGTTATATGGTAGCAACGCTACTTTCATTGAGTTGCTACATGTAAACCGGAGTAGTTTAGTTGCTATATCGTTACCTCAGGCATCCTGTATTTTAGATTTAAATCGACATGGAATATGCGGGATGAATGTATGTATGTACGCAGGCACGGAAGAAAAATGTGGCAAACATTTAATGTTATGGTAGCAAGGACTACTTTCACCAATGCTATGTAGGTTTACCAATGCTATATTAGTACCCCAGGCATCCTGTACTTTGGACTCAAATCGGCATGCATGCATGCAGGTACAAAATGTACTAGCCAAGAGTAATGGGCCCACACGACGACGGTAAAATATAGTGAAACTCGTAACACGATATGACTTCCTGCGAGGGGAATTAGGACCGAAGCCTCCTTCATTTCCCCACGCGCGTCTTTCCCTCCTGTCCCACTTTATCCGCAGTTCCAGTCATCAGGGTTATCTGCCGGCGCCACATGTTGCAGCGTCTGGAGAATAAATGTACTCCGGCTTTTCTCCTGCATTCAAATGTGGCTCAGAGATCTCATCAGGGGTTTCTCCAGATCTCGTCGCCTCTGCATCTTTCCTCTTACAAAGAAGATGTGTCCGAACAATAATGGTCACTTCTTGGGTCTGAAAACTTGTAATCTGTACCAAAGTCCTGGAGTGAAGTTACTCTCCAAGAAAAGGCTGAAATGGGAAGTCTTTTCTCCTGCATCCAAAAGTGGCCTTAGATGTTTCTATAGATCTCGTCGCCTCTGCATCTTTCCTCTTACAAAGAGGATGTGTCCGTGTGATGTTCTGAAAACCAAAGACCTGAAGTGAATCTACTCTCCAAGTAAAGGCTTTTCTCCTGCATCCAAATGCGGCTCTAGATCCCGTCGCCTCTTACAAAGAATATGTGTCCGTGTGATGTGTTTAACACCACTGGTCACTTGTTGGCACTGGAAAGTTTTGATAGGTACCAAAGTTCTCCAAGCAAAGATTGAAGGGGAAAATCGTTACCTTACTCAGTGTCTTGGTGTATTGGTGCCAAACCTTAGCCGGTAGGTTTGGGATTGTTCGGTGCCGGATGGTCCGGATCCAGTCTGCAGTGCCGGAATGCCTTAGGTCAGGATGCCGTATGGGGTATTGTAAGCGGTAGTGCTGGGATGGTTTGATTCCGGTTGGTTTTAAACGGCTCTTCCGAAATGTACATGGCTTTATTTCCTGATTGTACATTTTGGTACACAATCCAGTAGTGCCCGGCCGGATGGTTTCGTAGTATCGGAATGCCTCAGTTCCGGAGGCTGACAGTGCTAGGGTGGATTGTTGCCAAACTCCGTCTAGGACAGGAACGAGTGATGAAAGTGGCGTGTCACACCGAGATGATCCTTGCCACCCTCAACCTTTTTGCTTTCCACTCTACTCTGGAAACCGCACGATAATGTATCGGTCCATTACAAGTTACAGCAGTCATCTATTCATCAAACCACTCCGGTAACACATATATAGCACAGTTCGCTACTCGGGGATTCATTTCCACAATCTCCGACAGTTTCCTCTGACGGAAACTTTTTACTTCATCCCATCTAGTCTGTACATATGTAACCTGTTGGAGTCCTGAGTACAGACAGACTACAAATGCAAGTAGGTTACAGTACATGGTAGAGTCAATTTAAGTAGCCACCTAACCACAGCCGTAGGTTTTGAATCGATTTGACGTTTTTTTTAGCTGAACAACGTCCCACAGAGGTCTGCATAGGTCGTAAACTACGGCTGGTTCTTTGAGCAAAGCAGTGGGTTTTCATGGCTTTTGTACTTGTCGCACTATCAATGCTTACAATTACAAAATTGTAACTATAACTAGTCCTACAAACAATCAATTACTTTTCTGCATTTATAACACATCGACAAGCTAAGGTAGATATTTTTTTTCAGTATGAGGAACAATTTTCATCACCAGTTGTCATATTGACCGTGTCTGTTGACTTTTTCACGACATTGTATTTATCCAAACGCATTGAAGGATAATGATTGATGACATTCTACTCTGCATGCGTTCATTTTTCAGCGCCACCGCCACGTATGCCCTTTCCTCTCCTGTTCTTGTTGTATTTCAGGCTGACTGAACTGTCCCACCTCATTACGTAGAACAGGATCCATGCATATTTCAGCGCCCCCTCCACCCTCCCAATAACGCCCAACCGAGCCAGGTAATTGGCAATACGGCGCGCCACCCGACCCGTGTCCGAGGTCTCCTAAATTTTGCATGTTTCATTTCACACGATGAGTTATTACCTCCGTACTTTAAGAAATAAAGAGGCTTTCCAATTTAAAATGACTCGTTCATTATCTCCTTCGCTTGTTGTTTTGAAATTCATTTCGCTTTGGTATATTGGTGAGAAGGTTAGTAATCTGCCCAAGACTATGTACGAGGTCTCCTACATTTTGCATGTTTCGTTTCACACGATAAGTTATTACCTCCGCGCTTTAAGAAGTAAAGAGGCTTGCCAATTTGCTGTATTAAAGATGACTCGTTTATTATCTCCTTCGCTTGTTGTTTTGAAATTCCAGGTGGTGTAATATATATTGGTGAAAATGTTAATCCTCTGCCCAAGACTATGTACGAGGTCTCCTACATTTTGCATGTTTCGTTTCACGCGATAAGTTACTATCCCCGTGCTTTCAAATTTGCTGTATCAAAAAAGACTCTTTCGTCGCCTTCGCTCGTTGTTT
Source organism: Branchiostoma belcheri (assembly GCF_001625305.1). Classification (NCBI taxonomy): domain Eukaryota; kingdom Metazoa; phylum Chordata; class Leptocardii; order Amphioxiformes; family Branchiostomatidae; genus Branchiostoma; species Branchiostoma belcheri. Next base: position 506,753 of record NW_017804109.1, read on the forward strand.
TTAAATTCCAGGTGGTGTAATATATTAGTAAGAAGGCTCATCATCTGCTCAATACTCTTTACGAGTCAGAGGCGAAACCATTGAGAATCCGTTGAGATTAATTTGAAAGAGCTCTCGACGGTATTTTTGTGCTCTCCCGTCGATGATCTGAACATCTTTAGTCACTCAGGCTGTCGGTGCTGCAGCCTCTCGATAGTCTGAGAATGAATAGCTGAATAAATTAGAAACGAATCACACGTAGATAAGTATAGAACTAGGTCACACCTGAAATTGCTGATACGTTTGCAAGCCCGTGGGATTTGCTTTAAGACGGGTTGTTAATACCACTTTTTGATTGTTTGTCCCAAATATTCTGATATACGTAATTCATTATATGCAACTTCTATACCAGAATTTCTCGCCATGAATTCATCTAGCAAATTCAGATACTTGTTGACTTTTGACAATCCATACATTGTGAATATAGGACTGTATTTTAAAGAATGTCTAAACGTAAGAAATTCTTTTAATGATTGTATAAGCGCCTTTTCATCCCATATCACCTAGTATTGTACTACGTAGACTGATTTGTTAGATTTGTTCTCTCATTTCTGCCATACTTTGTACCTTGTACATTGTTGCGTAACAAAAGTCATATATTCTAAGGAGGGTTTGTCACGATGCAAAGGTGGCTCCGTAAATGCTAGAGTTCCTTTTCTTCGCTTCGAAACGGTAACGCGGATCGATAGACGATCTTACAGAGGCAAAACTTCAAATTAGGTCAAAAGTGAAGCTACTCCAACTTCCTGGTTCCTCAGGGGAATAGTTTTAAGACGACCTGTTATGGCTAGGATATTGGGATATCGATGCATGGATTTGTTTCATTTCGAGTCAGTGGATACAGAAATTGCGCAGTAATTCAATACCTACGAGAGGCGCGTCAGGCTGCGCCATTTGTTGACGTTATAGGCCATTAAATATTGAAGAGAACTCTGCCATTTGTCAGACCACTGCTTGAAATTATTGAGCAGATCCTCTTACAATTAGTAGTCGAGGAACAACCCCAATATTAATCATGTCCATATAGTGTGTACTTTTAAATGGGCTTTTTGCATCAAAAATTGAAATAATCTTCATAATTGTAATTTAAGTATTCAACATATTTGAATGTGTAATCTTGTCACATTTCTGACAGTTCTTATGGTTGGCTCTAAAACAGCCAACACCAGGCACCGCCAAAAACTACCAAAGTGTAAACAGTCATGGCTGACAACTGTGTTTGAACATCGAGTTCAAACACACCGGTAAGGCGTCATATTTTGGCACTTATTTGCAATGGAGTAGGGTTGCTTCAACTTACTTTGTAAAGAAAAGACTACAGAATTTACACCTTTTGCATTATTTATGTAATGTAACACATTGCAGCTTTAAAGCATTTCTCTACAATGTGATTCGACGTGATTGTTTGTGATACAACTGATGAAAACAAACTGTTCTCAGATCTGTTTCCCGGGCGCAAGGACATTTCAGTGCCGTTACATGTACTTCATAACGCCATATGTAGGTCACCTGCCTGTACGAGCAGCCGCCATATTGATTCGAACTTTTCACGGTCGCGGTCGGTCCTCACCTGACCTGACATTGAGTACAGTACACTAAGCCCTAATCCCGTGAAGGACTATCTGATAGAGTGCACGCCCCCCCCCCCTTATTATCAATTATACACGCTGATTGTCTGCCCGCCTCATTTATCAACCCTCATATCTGCAGCTGACGCTATCCATCACCGCCGGGTCGCCGTGACGTCACGTGTATCACTGCTGATTACACATGACGTCATGACGTCATGCCGGCGGGATTATTCTCTACTCCCCGTGTGATATGATAGGATATCGTGATCACGATGACGTAACTACGTACCCGAGAGCACACAGCAAATCTAGTGGAGTGCGCCACACACGTCTTTTAATGCACAGTCTTCAAGCAAGCAAGGCCAGAGAACCTTTGAGAGAATACTGCATATCTAGTGTATGTAGTATTAGTCCAGTTTCTCGACTGCTAATTTCAGGTCGGCCTACAAGCAAGGCCAGAGAACCTTTAATGATGAACAACAGACAAAAGTAGGTTTTGCATTAAAGTAATGTTGGTGCTTAACAGTTATAATTACCATGTGGCATACCTAAATAAGACGTGCTTTCCATCAAGAGTCAGCACACATTGTCATTGGAGAGGATAATTCTTATTAGAATAGATTAGCATTTTCTGTGAAGCTCCTCGTGTGTTCGTTCCTCTTTGCTCCTGTTGACCCGCCGGCCTTTCCCTTCTCAGTATTCATTTCCCATCGACGCCATTGTCTATAATGGACCGGTTCTGCCTGCTCCATAACTGTAAAATACTGGGATGAACACGCGGGGTTACAATGGGTTATGTAGGATGAGTTGCAAGTGGAGAGAATAGCGATTGGCAGTCGACCATCTCTGAACGGGAGAAGACTTTTATAGGGGACACAACCGGCTGAAGACCTGTTACTTCTGCCGCGCACCTCATAAACTAACTGAAATGAACGTCATAAACTGGACACTGGCGTTACAATAAAGGTATTTCATTCCTTTGATATGTGTTTTACAGCTACATGATCTTGTATATCGATTTTTGCACGAAGTATTAAGTTTTACTGACCTGTTGTAACAAATTGAAATAGGATGATTCCAAAGCACATCTTGCTGGCTGCCAAGCATGCATGGCTATGACATGCTATGTGCGGCCATAAATTATCTATCTGTTGTATATGGGCGACAGAGCTTGTCACATGAATAATGAATGAATGAATGAATGAATGAATGACCTTTATTGTACGTTTGTGCTCTAACAAGTTAAGTACAAGTCATGAATAAACAGGGAAAAGAGTACAGCAATGACACTTACATACTATTCATACTAATGTGATCTACTATTTACAGGTTCAACTTCTCGCTTCTTGACGCAGTTAAAGATGTACGAACATATTGAGCTAATGATACATGGTTTGTCAAGTTTCATAAAGAATTCGAATTTTTCTACTCTGTCTTAAGCTTGATAATAATAAAACACATGTTCTTTTTAGATGTCCATCGGCAGTCGATGATGACGTCAGTGGCGTCTCATGTGGGACCGCCGCTCAAATGCAGAGGCACAAATGCGGCTGGCGGTAGACTGGCCATGCGATGCTGGTGCAATAAAATAACAATAGTTATGCATTATAGCTCTTTCATATGCTTTTCCTGTTCATCTTATTCCTCCATTGTTGCAATTCCGATGGATAAAACATATCTTGTGCATCATTATGTCCCTATGGCGGAGCTTAGATGTAATAAAGCCGTGCGCGACAATCTCGTCTGTGGGCGACAATGCCATTTGTAGCCAGACTAAGCCCACTACAGTCCATGTCCCTGGGCAGGTATAGTGATATTGGCACGACTGAATGTAATTTGTGATAGATTATTGTATTACCCATTTTCGTCATGCCGGCAAATTAATGTCTGGGATCGGGCCGGGCAGCGTCCCAGTCGGTATTAAAAGCTTTTCACTATAACAAAGAGCAATATATCGACTCGGTGTGATTTTCCTCTATTGAATAATGATCAGGTTCTGCATTATTGCAACCGGCGGATGGCCAGTCGTATTTGGCATGGGGAGGTAGAGGAGGTGGCCGGTGCTTCTTTCAATTGGAGACGTTTGCGCGAAAAGTGCACGCAATTCCGTGTTGAAATCGTCCTGTAATAGTAGAATTAGCTCGCACAGAGTTACGTATCCCTCTCAGTCACCATGCAATGTTTCATTATAATGTGTCTCGAGTCACATGATGTACAAAGCACGTAAATGCCTAACCTGCTTGTATAAGGTCATTCAGTTTGGATCCCGTTAGAAACATGGTTGACGTCAGGCAATGAATTGTTGCCCCTCTTGCTTGACTATATGTGCCAATGCAACCGTCATTCTATGTACATAATGTACATCAAACGTTTCAGTGTGCAACCATGATAAACACAAATGAACCTAATATACAAAAAGGGTTCTACAGGTATGATATCATGTCCAGCAATCAGTACAAGGATGGTTCTTAGCCTTTGCATAAAAACACTTCTTCCACATTTCTGTCTCTCACTTAAAACATGTCACCCACGCCCTGGGGGGTTCACAAGAAACACTATTACGCCCAACTTACCGGAATCGATCTCATCGATTCTCTCATCAGGAAGCCGGAAGCTTCCTGCGGAGAGACAGAAATGGGTTAACACCTCGACAGGCTGATAGTTTCTTTGATTACGAACCGATCCGACAGGTTGCTTCTGTAGCCATCTGCTTCTATAAACTTAGAGAAGTTGTTGTTCTAGTTCATGTAATATTGCAGTATTGGGAAGGTATCGCAATGCTGATCTTGTGGTTTGTGCTATCATAAATTTACCCTGTAATATGGGTTAACACCTCGACAGGCTAATAGTTTCTGTGATTACGAACCGATCCGACTGATGGACAGGTTTTGGCTGTAACCATCTGCTTCCATGCCCTACAGAATTTCTTGTTGTATTTCATGTCTTAACCGGTGCAATAGCTCAATCGGTAGAGTGCTCGCTTTGTAACCGGGAGGTCCCACGGTGAGTTCTAACCCCGGCCGGGTCATACCAAAGACTTTAAAAATGGTACACACTTCTTTCTCTGCTTAGCACTCAGCACATATGAGAAAGAGTGTGGGAAGGTCAAACACACAGCACTACCAGCGGACTAGCCCCCTGCTGTGTGTCGCCCAAGGGCTACGAAATGGAGATGGGCACCACCCTACGCTCGGGGAAGAGCACGGGAGACCTTCCTTCTTCCTTCATTTCATGTCTAGTTAAACCTTTATTGTTACCGCTGACATATATTCTGTACATAGGATGACGTTATCCATACATGTATTTGGCTTTGTTAGATCTTTAGTTGCAGAAGACCATAACAAAGTCACAGTACTTTTTTGTTGCGTCAATAAAGAATATGTAGTGTTGCAGTATTAAGGTACTGATCTTGCGCCTTGTGCTATCATAAATTTACTTTTATTACTATAACTTAATATTTTTGACATCAAAGACTTGAATTTAAACGAATTGATATTGCTCTGTAATCAGACTGATTTATCTAAGGTGATTACAAGTCAATCTATAATATCAAGTCGGTCAGCAAATGCGTCCGCAGATAGATCCTAGATCAGCAATGCCGGGGGGCGTCACATAAATAATGCCTTCAGTCTGCCCGCTCGGTCTTGTGATGTATCCCCAACAATTTCAGTGCGTTCAGGATTTAAATGTACATTGATTGAAGGTCTTCCAGAGGTAACCACGACGCACGGTGGACCCGCCACTGACCCCACTCATGCCTGTCCGGCAGACGGGGCCTGCTGATGTACGGTTATAGTGCCAGAGAACAATTTCTCCCAATTTCTCTCGGTTTACCATCCCCATAAACAGCTCGGGAAAAAGTCGTGGTTTGGGACGCTGCCAGGCAGCCGACGGCCCGCGGCTTACCGACCAACTTTGGAATCGATATGAGAACGACACCATTGGGGAGAGCGAGGCACCCCGTAGTTGACCTGTTTTACACGGACTGCCGTGTTATCCATCAGCCAAGTCCGGGCCGGGCTTAGCTGAAAGTGGAGCCGACACCCTATAGGAGGTACTGCGCCTAGAATGTCACGTTTTTCCGGCTTAGGCCACAGCTTGAAATCGTCTCCAGACTCCAAATCTAATGCGAGCGGGTGAAAAAAAGACGGACTGAATAAAACAAGGTTCCCACATTTTCAAATTTTGGCTCAGTCATTGTACAAATGTTTTTGATTCAGTACAAACATCACATACACACAACCAGCACCACATATTACACAGCATTAAAGTGGAAAACAAAATAAATCAGAGACCTTTCTTTTGTCCTCTCTCCATAGTTATCTGTCATTCACGTTCCTCATGACAACAGGTATCTTTGCTCATTTTCGATATGTTGACCACTGTCAAAGGGCAAACAAAGTTGTTAATTTTTTTCAAAATCAGGCAAAATTTAATGCGTGCGCTGATGTCATCCATAAAAAATACTTGCTGTGGCCTTAGTGTCGGTCCAGACAGCCCAGGAAGTAATCTAAGGATGGATTTTGGCTGCTGCCCACGCCACGTCTATGTGGCCACCTGCAAACCCACGCAATGCTCTGCTTATCGACACCTGTTCTTTGGGAACATCCTGGGTTGTCCCAACGCCCACCAGTCTTTAATAAGCCCCGCTTGACCCAAGCGGAAGGAATCATCTCGCCCAAGGCCGGAGTGATATCCCCTAATCTCCAAGGAAGCTGGAACGACGTTCATTGATTGGGTTGCTTTCCCGAGTTAAGAATGTTGCCGCGTCCAAATTGCGAAACCGAATCCCCGCCATTCATCAAAGATCCTTGTCGTACACGGTGGCGTGCTTACAAGTCAGCTTAAGGAGTGATTTCATAAACATAGGTATTGATAAGTGCATGCGTCAGACCTATCTATTTTCCATTAGAATGTGTACACGTGCTATAGCTTTGATACACGTACATTGGTGAGTAGGTATACCCATTGAACCTGGCTAACCAACCAATCATATAGACTAATGAAGCTCTGATGGTTTGTATCTCAGTCTCATTTGTTGTACCGCTTGCCGTTGGCATACCCAAATTGCTTTCGATACTGTGTCGCACACGTCCCTAGTCACCGTTGTTCGATCATGATGACGTGCTCAGGTACTGGGCGTTCGTCCATTTTTTTTTTATATTCGAACATATCAGGACCATGGTGCACTCTCACGCAGAGGCAACGCAGGGCAATACTCATTTTACCTGAGTTAAGTGAGGAAAGTCGTGTACAGTGCCTTTCCCAAGGTCACAAGATCGGTGGCATGACAGGGTTCGAACCCGCGACCTCCTGGTTCCGAGTCGGACACTCTACCGTTGCGCCACACGACCCCAGTTGCTCATGATCAGGTATTTGTCGTTCGTTTATTATTGAAAGATGCTCACACCTTACCACTCTCACGCCAGGGCGTCTTTCTGATCCCTCGATGAATCCCACACGGCGGCGTTCACGTTTCAGGCCCGTGTTCTCAGATCCTGCGGATTCATCACTGTCCACTCTTGCCCCGCCTGGAACTGCTTCGATCCCGGAAATTCCATTCCGCACGTCCGGAATGACAATTATCTTTTATTTGTGTGTAACACCCGAAGTACAACTACTGGCGTCATGTGTCACGGGTCACGTGTCCTGAGGGATGGGTCATTTACGTCTGATAAAGGCAGACGAAAATTGTGTGGAACGCAGTTTAGCTACATACTTTATAACGTGTGCTTTTGTCGATAGATCGTTCTTTCTAAAAGGCCTACAATACTAACTACAGTCTTAAAAATAGATTATAGAAGTCTTCTCAAGATAGAATAGAATTTGCGGACTCTTTGTAGCCTTTTATGATCAACAAATGCAGTTTTGCAGATATTTGATTTTCCCAGCTATCGTATTTTATCCAATAGTAATACATTTTGTTGCTTTGGTACCACCTCCGGCCGCTTAAGCCATTGCGTGAACTAAAATGCAGATAGCCCGTCTAATGAATTGTACTTCCGAATAATTACGTGCACTTGAAGTACATAAGCATCCCTCAGGGCGGGAACTATAGTCAAGCGCTCATACATTTTGTGACATTCTGCTATGCCAAACATTGAAGCACCTGTCACTCACTATGTGGCAAGTACAAAAGGCATTTGCACTTGCTATTAGAAATGAAGACCTTAGTCACAATACATCCCATTTGGGAATTTGGAGGTCCTACTCCTAAACCGTTCACGGACCAAATACAACATCCAAATTCCCAAATTGCATGTTGCCATCTGCGTGACCAACTCCTATTGACATTAGGCACTCACTATGTGGCAAAGACAAAAGTAAGGCATTTGCACTTGCTATTAGAAATCATTTGGGAATTTGGAGGTTCTATTCCTAAACTGTTAACGGACCAAATAGAAAATCCAAATTCCTATTGAGTAAGTAAATTACATGTTTCCATCTGCATGACGAACTCTGTAGCGACATTTGGCACTCCACCAGAAGTAAGATGATCCTTAAGATCGTCCTACTTCAAAGTCGTGGCGCCGCATAAATAACGAGCGCTAACTTCGTTAGGCGATGTGCCGTTATACCGCTATCAGGGGAAATGCAATTACAGACGATATCGGCCACCGGGAAGCGCACGCGTGATGCTGCGGGAAATCCTTTTCATTTGGGGAAACGGAGTGGCGTGCTCAACACCGTGCATTTCAACAGCGCGATGCCGCCGTGCATTAAAGATGCAGACGCGCGAGGGTACAGCAATTGACTTCTTGGCCGGAGGGCAGGATCATAAATCTCCCTCGTATGATTCATGGCTAACGGTAATCATTAAGATCCACAATTTATATGCCTTGGCACGCCGGAGATGCTATCTGAATCGTCTGCTGCATTGTAGAGTCGTGAGGGCCAGGATATCATCTCAGCTACTGGGGACGCACACATGAGCCTGCCATCAATCAGCTGCTTAGTGTTATGTTTTGATTTTTTTTTTATATTACAGCATCTAATCACAAGACGTGGTGACGGCACACTCATGTTTTTTCTAACTTTAAATATAATATATTAATGCCGCCATCAAAACAATGGACAATGAAATACTCATTTTCACCTGAGCGAAGTGAGAAAAGTCCGATCTTAAGGGCACAAGATCGGTGGCATGTCAGGACTCGAACCCGGGACCTCTTGATTCCGAGTCGAGCACTCTGCCACTACGCCAAACGACCCCACATGTAATGTTAGAAATAATACTAGCAACCAACTGAGCTGTGATTGGCAATCCAGATTTCGAAGGTTACAGGGCACGCTAACGATGTGCCAATGTTATTAACCTTTCGCATAGGTAAGACATCAGCATTGAACCAAGACGTCTGCTCGTCATGGTGAAAGATATAAACGCAACAGTTTTGCTACCTGATGTAGAATCTACTCATAGATTTTATCGACAGAAAGTTGCCATATATAACCAAGCTGGAGGGAACTTCATCGTACTTTGCTTTGTTGCTATCAGCCTGTTGGATCATTGTTGTCGCGAGGGAAATTAAAAAGTAACACGGAGCGTCCATAATATGGTAAGAAGTCCAGTGCTGCCTACAACTGGCCCTAGAGCTATGCCGTCGTCAGCATCTCACTAGTGGCAATATCAAATCAGACTCAGCTATATACTTATCAGATTGTGGGGAGAAATCATCTGGATGATAGTCACGCGCAGGCAGCAGCTTCGCCATCAACAGTACGCCGTCTATTTTTAGTCCTCCTCACGACCAGAAAGCTGCCGGCCGGAAGAAGCTGAAGGATCCGCTGCGGAAGGATGATCCTCACATGGAGCTTTATCGTACCTCCATATCAGCGACTTGTTCTGATATTCTGCATTTGACTGTTATAGAGTCTGATTGTGCGATGCAGAAATTAATTCTGCAGTCTGGAGGTTCTTGCCATGGGAACCCTGAGTCCTCCCCGTGCTCATCAATCCCTCCACCCCAAATCATGGGGGGATGGTCTACTTTCAGCATGGCTTTGAGCAGCTTCACGGCTGCCAGTTCTCGTCGTTCTCTGAGTGTAGGAAGGGTCCATGTCGGTGACCCTGGCTAGGATTATAACCACAGGGATCAATATCCAATCTAATGGGAATTTTTCGGTAAGACGAAAATTGCCGGTTTAACACCGACCTTCAACGGGAAACCCAATAAAGGATTTGGGGAGGGGCACGGTGTTAACATTAGTGTTCCGGCTTCGTTGATATGATGAAGGGGAGGCGGGTGATCCAACGGGAAATATTGTTCAGTAGCCTATAACGTTATATTTGTATATTATAGTAGCGTTATTATGAAACGAGTTTGTACTGCAATTGCCAACACAAGAACTTTGGGACTTACCCATTCGACTTAACCAAATTTTCGACTGTACAACTCCAGTCTTTGTCAAGGAATGAGCAATCCACCTCTTCCATGACGTGTCTCCATGAGCATTGGAAAGATTGCAGAAAGTCTGTGGTGCCTCCCGTCTCGGTAGCGTTATATTTGTATTTCTATATTGTGTATATCTATATTCACGTAGTTCTGGATAGTGATCATACAGCACAACCTTCTAATAACTTTTTTGATGATGCTAATGCTTTACTGTAAATGTGTAGAAAAATCTCATGCCGAATGCTCTTAGTGAATATTAAGTAAGGCAATCTCGTTGTCAGCAACAGCAATACCTGCCTACCCAGCTTATTGTGCGATTTCTAGCTTACATTTCCCAAGTTTTCATGGCACTCTTCCTGTTTCATCTTTCTTGTCAGGAATTGTTGTAGGTATTCTGCGTTGTCCTGATTTTTACAAAAATCAATAAGAAACTGCATTAATCAATCTGAGAGGGCATTGACATTGATGACGAGGCACCGCCAAAGCAAAATTCTCCCATTAATATCTGAACAGCTCAAGGCCTTTCCTATTCACGTTAACAGACACATGCACAGGCCGTGTGTGAACTAGATAAATAATGCATGTCCTGAAGGAGCCACTACTGCAATTTTCCGGGGCAGAGTCCGCTTGAGATGGAATTGTTTGATTACCGAAAATAAAAGCCAATTTGGAGCCTTAGTTTTATGACTCGTTTAACTTCTTGCCCCTGTAGGCTGCCAGTAAAACTGATTGAATTAGCCGTGACGGTGACCATAAGTGCTGCTCGCAATCGGCTCATCGTTGATCCTGTTTACAGCCCGAACTTCGTACCTATAAACAATCCCTATATATACAGATAGGTGAAAACTTTGCTGCTAGACTTCGATGCATCATAGTTTCTACCAACCTTAGTTAGACTTGTATTAGTTAGATTTGTATTATGCTGTAGCCGCTACCAGCGTTGCTGCTGCCTGGCTACCACTTGTCTGTTGCATTCCCAATAAATGAAATGGAATGAAGTTAGACAAAAGCATTTCGTCTAAATGTGATCGTGGTGACAACATTTACAGTGATTACTTATGTCATGACAAAGACCTAAATCAGTAATCTAAATGCAAAATGTATATCAAGAATGGTTGCTCTTGAGCTATATGTAGACCACACAAACACACTTTTGTAATACTTGGATTCCAACTATAGATTGGCCATGGCCAATTTCTTCTGTTGATGTCACCGACTCATGGAATCAATAGATGGTTTGCCCCTCACAGCAGACACTCTTCTAGATAGGCGTAATGCAATTACCTAAAGACCATTTCTGCAATCGTAGACACTTGGCCGATACGGCACGCGGCGAAGTGCGACAAAGCAGGGAAATAGCTCAGATAACATCAAGCGTTTCGAAAGTGTCGTCGACCTCAGAAGTGTACATTAATGATATTGAACGCTCGCTTGGGGTGTCAGAGATCTTTACATGAGGAAATGATCTTGATCGTGGGTCAGACCGCGGTAAGGGAACATGTAATGACTAGGGCGTCAGGGCAGGGCTTGAATGACCGACAGAATTAGCGTGGTGACCCCATCCACAAAGTAGGCCGAGCCATGACGCTCCCAGTGCTGCCAGTGTAGTGTAGGACGTACGCTCGTGCCAAAACTACCACTATCCCCATTACCAATATCACTCCTTCTGCCATTTTTTTTTCGACAAGACATATTGGAAATACGTGCAATATAATGTTTCTCTAGAGTGCCGTGCCTTTTGTATCTAATGTACATTTGCAGGCAAGAAATAATTGATGTGTTACCTCTACTACGTAAATACCTCGGGATAGTTTTCAGTATTGTCTTTATCAATGCTCAGTGAAAAGCTACCCTACCGTGCGAGATTGATTTCAGCTTCTAACCAAAGAGATTCCAAAATTAAAAGAATATTTGCCCCCCAAGACGTATCTTTCTTTGCGTCATCAATCTTATTTACGTCCGCTTCCCTAACCCCAGGAGGGAACGCTTAATAGAAGAGCTATGATGTGATTTCCCTGCTAATTTCACGGTACCAACGACTTCCATCTATCTACGTTAACAGTTCGATGAGCCAAAATGTCTGTACATAGCATTGCCTATGGCTACATGTAGCATGCTAGCAGTTGGGTCCCAGGCTGGCAACTTTACTTAGATCATTCTGGATATGTTTTGTAGCTAAGCTTTGTCTCCTTTCTTCCGCTGTACAATAAGTCTGCAACTGTATTTGCCAAGAAATGTTTTACCCAAAGGCTGCCCTGGCTTGTAGCCAGTTTACCACTTAGGGAAGTGGCAAACACGTTGTTGATTCATTACTATAGACTTAACATCAAGAGCAAAATGACGAATTGCTTAATCAGACTTTTCTGATGCAAAACGTGAGTTTCCATGAACATAAAATCAGCTCAAACTACACATCAGATGACATGAATGGTTTTAATCGACGAAACCCGTGATGGATATAATAAGAAATCAATTTTTATTACCTCTAGAAAGTCACGAAAGAGTCAGGTGAAGCTAACTGATTCTGTTGAAGTGGTGAAGTCATCATGTGTCCAGCGATGCCCCGGCCTGGATACAAGTGTCAGCATCAACGCCATGAGACCACCTCACCGCAGCCAATATTGTGTAGAGAATTGGGTAATAAGATCAATAGGGTTAGGCTACAGGAGCAGTGCATCATCCGTGGGCAAAGTCATAAAACCGTCTGAGGTGTTCATCAGTACACTGCATGTTTTAATCTTGGGTTCAGGCGAGTCGATTGGTGACTTTATTATGGGCGGTTGTTCACGGGCATAGGTGGCCATCAATATGATACCGCAACTCTTTGTTTACTAGTAATATGCCAGAAAGGTGCACACTGTGTATGTGTAAAATTGAGTGTTTTTCGTACTGAGAGGTATCGGCAATAGTATTTATGGTATACATCCTATGTGCTGTAGTTGCCAAAAAGGAAACATACATAAATTGAAAAGCTGCCTGAAACAGCCTCGGTCGTCCTAAGTTTCACAGAGGTAATCCCCAAGCAGATCATACGGTGGCAAGGCAGTACCCATTGGTCGGGTGGGTCAGAGTAACCGGTAGCTAATGGACACTCCTCTGGCCAATGGAATACTGCCTTGCCACCGTATGATCTGCTTGGAGATTAAACAGAGGAACCATCTTGGATGTTTGTACAATATATCAGCCACTCATACCACGCTTTTTACAGAGTTTACGGTGATCAATATGTTGAATTGCCCGTAAACTCACCATCTCCTGCTGCCAGGCTACATTATGAGGATGATCCCATTACCCTATGAACTGTGAAGGGTCCAGGCGCGCTCCCACACGGGATTCAGTGGCCCTTACAAGCACCATACTTGCTATACAATGTTTCGCTAAGTGCCAGTTATAGCTTGTTAGTGTTCTCTCTGGATGTGAATCGTTGCAATGATCCCAGTTGCTGAAGGATTGGGATAAACTGTGTAAATATACTGGCCTGTCCAAATTTGTAAATATACTGGCCTGTCCAAAGTTATTTACTAGCCTCATAACAATTTCATTCACCCGGTGGTAAACTTTATCTTTCGTTTTTTTTTATTTTAATTCCAACATGTAATCACAAGACGTGGTAACGACACACTCAAGTTTCTTCAACTTATATTAATGCCGCCACCAACACAGGGGACAAATACATGACAGGACAATACTCATTTACACCTGAGCGAAGTGAGGAAAGTCGTGTAAAGTGCCTTTCCCAAGGGCACAAGATCGGTGGCATGTCAGGACTCGAACCCGGGACTCTAAGTTCCGAGTCGCGCACTCTGCCGCTACGCCACACGACCCCACCAGATCTTTCGTTAATTGGCTGTTCCAATAAGAGTGGGTTTTATCTCTACAAGAAGAAGCCCATTGGATACAGGAGTTCTCATTTACACAACCAATAATCTCACCTAGAGTGCTGACCTTCCTCAGAGCTTCTGACTGGAGTTCTGCTTCTCGCCGCTATATGTAGCCGATGTAGGTGATGAAACTATTTTCGGAAGTAAGAAGCTCATTGTATCGTATGTTTCTGTTGTTTATTTCAGCATTCGAAGAAGCCCAAGAAGTACCCAGTTCTGGTGTTTGTTCACGGCGGGGATTACATGTTCGGGACGGGCTCGGCTTACGACGGGAGTCTGCTGGCAGCAACACAGAACATCGTGGTGGTCACCATCAACTACAGACTCGGGGTCTTAGGTAACGTCTGCCTATGCTTTTTTTTCTTTTAATTCTGCAGAATAGCTTTCTTGAAAATATATTTAGAATAGTTACAATACAATAACAGCCGCAATACATACCAAACAAGGTCTTCTCGAGTTGATAAAAGGGGATTCTGCAGCTGTGCTTCATACGAAAATGTTTTCTTTCATTGGGGAGCACAATGGTTAACAGCGCTCTGGTCGTAGATTTGTGATGAGTAGGGTCCTACCTGTTTGTCACGCCGTTGTTGGAAGGTAATTCGTATGCTCCAGGTGACTCCATGGAACAAGTCTTAGAGCTTAACGATTTATCGCCTGTTGCCAGTGTTGGCGCGTGAGGATTTCGTGAACATCACAAATTGCGCCGCTGAAACTTACAAACGATGGCACACAGTCAACAGAAACATACGTGTTACTTATTTAGGCAGGTGACTGCTTCTCGTGTTGGTAAGGCTATCCGGTGAAGAATAGTGTTGTTCATCCGCGCTCTTCGTCTCTGCCGTCCCCCTTGACATGTTGTCGTTACTTCGATTGGGGCACTGTTTTGATATATACTTACATATCGACTAACTGTCCAAGTAACGTTTGCCAATTAAGTGCTTGATAAAAAGCACAACAGGACTTCACATTACAACAGGGTATTCTTTAGGAGACGAAATAAAAACAAAGTTTGATAGATACGTAAAATGGTCAGAAATTATACAGTTTTTTTATCTTTTCAATGTTTTCTTTAGAATAACAAATATCTTTAATTCACAATTTTCTATTTTCCACCCATACCCGTCTAATAACACATAAGAAAAAAAGTCCTGCTCTAAGATTGCAACTTCTAAAGATAGCATCGACGCTGTAGCTACGGTCTTACTCCCAACCCTCCCACCCGGGAGCACAGTGGCTCCAACTCGGCGTGTCTCTCCATCCCTGTCGGTCGGGGTTCACAGGCGCTCCCCGTCTGGTATAACAGACCAATTAGGCTGCATTCATCAGGTCAAATCGACCGGCTGCCAGCAGGATTAACCTGTACTATCACCTGTGGGGTTTCCAAACTTGGCCGTTTCTCTCATTCTCAACATGTGCATATATAGATCTAGACAACATCAATAGAAAGACGTTTTGTTTTATGCAAATAACGGGCGTTTTTTCCACTTTTTATATATTAGCCCGTACAGCCATGCTTTGCCATGTCATTAGTAGTGCGCTATTTTCTCATGATTGCCTGGCGTCGTTACGATCTTAGGTTGTAAAAGATAACATCGCAGCCATAACCTACCTGTCTCATCAAGGTTTTTATGACAAGAATAATGAGAACTTATGAAATGAGTTGCCTCGCATCAAATCTCATTTGAACCATTGACATTTACCAGCTTGTTAGTGTGCATACGTTCTGAAATGAAAGTCAATGTTTGAGGTCAAATAACATTTTCCCATGCCACTTCTTGTGAAGTTTCTTGACTGTGCAGATTGGTAGCTAGCAGAGGCAAACACTTCCACGCGTATTGGTGTGTCCAACATGGTGGAAAAAGAGTACACACAGCTCAAGCAGGTGTTGGAATCGCAATGATCGTTAAGATTTTATAGCCATTGGAATGAAATACTATGGAGCACAAAAGATGCCCCCCAAGCCCCAACAGTAATCAGCATGTGGATCTATTGTACATAAAGCCCCGTAATGTCAGTAATCCACTTCCATCAGGATAGCCATGTATTTACATGACCCAGATTCTCTTAGTCTTCGTCTGGAAATAAAATTCTAGCAAATGGCCATGTAAGAGCTCAACGGGCCAGGAGACCCAAGACCAGACGTTTGTTGAACGGATTTTTGCCATTTTTGTTTCCTTTAGCCCATATAAAGGTAAGGGTAATTCTTTAATGGCAATTAATGCTAGAAAGAATACGTGAGTGAGGATATTAAAACACCAGTACCAGCGTTTTTAAGCCTTTTTATGACCTGTTGAGTCATAAAGAATCAGGAAAGAGTTTCAAAAGCTATTTCCGCGGACAAAGGAAATCGCTTACCGGCAAACTTTTGACTTTTGTGTCTAGTGACCTGAACAGAAGTGTGACGTCAGCAACGGGTCAAGTTCCCTACTGTTACAAGTTTCAAGGTTAAACTGGACTTAGTCAGAGGTGAACTTCATTGTATTGTGAGGTATCTGCACAACATCGCAGCCTCTCTTAAGAATTTATGAAACAGTTGGTGGGGCAGGGCTGGGTCGATGAATCTGCGCATCAGCTCCATCTCCTGATTGTATGATAAGACGTTATAGAGTCGTTTCGCCCTGTAATGAGCCAATTATAGGCCTCCTAATGGCTCTTCAACAAGCGAAATTGCTAATCAATACTTACAGCCTTTTACGGTCTGTATGTGTCTTCATCAGGTGACCTGGAGGCAGCTGGGACTTGTCAAAATTTTATATATCGCTAGTTTGCCTTTCAGGATATGAACTGAATAGATAAGTGCATAATAAATTCTAGAATCATTATTTGCCTACCTGAACTGACTATGGAGGCATAAATGTATTAGTATGATCCCTTACGTCATTGATCACCAAAGATTGGTTTACACAGAGCGATACATTCGGCACTTACTACTGTCAGAATCAGCGGTTAGGCACGGAAAGAACATCTGTAAACAACATCAATTGCTGTCAGAATACGTGCTCATACACGACAAATAAGCCATCTGTAAACAACATCAGTTACCTGGGTGTAATGGAGGAACGTATGAGAACAAATTACTCCATCGTGTGTCTTCTATTTCGTTCTTGTTTCTGTAATCAATTTCGACGACGTTCTTACTTTAATTAACATTCTGTTTTTCAGGACGGATGGCGATGTGGGTTTAATGAAGACACATCGCTTCCGTGAGAAGTCAAGATATATTTCCTGATCTAATTACGTTATATATGATTTAGACGGACGTATATGTATAATTCATAGATCATATGTTAGCCAAATGACCAAGCCAAAAGACAAGCAACTGGATATGGTTTTGGAAACGGTCAGACGTTTCAGGTAGCATCCACTACCTTTCGTCAGTGACACTAAGAAACTACAGGAGAAATGCAGGTTTATAAGCACGAACTATTGATTGATGTGCAAATAAGTGAAGACAATTTTTTTGAAGTCCAAAAGGAAACAAAAATCATGTCCAGCTGCTTGAGTAACTGTTTTTGGCGTATCTTATTACCTGGATGTCTGACCTTCACCGACGGACCACGGGTTTAGTTCGATAAAATAGAGACTTCCATAGATGGCCGCTGTCTACATTGTACTTCTTTTAGAAAGATGAACCTGCTGTTCCCCTGAGTACAATTACCCACTGTGCAGAACGCCTGCCTGTCAAACAACGTAAAAACCTGCTGCTTTCTACACGATTGATCACGTCCTATGAAAGAATCTGTAGAACAGAGACGACGTTTCACCAGCAGACTTTATGGACTTTCTGATGAAGCCATCTTTTTCTCCTTTATTCGCACTAATATTCACAAGTAGCTGATAGTGCTTGACAGGTGAGCAGTTGAGTGGGACAGCTTTGCTACAATGCTCTATCTACCAGATGTACTGGTGTACCAGATGTACCAGATGAGACATGGCTGTTGACATCAAGTCTAAAACTAAGTAAACTTAACAAGTCTAGAAAAAGTTCTTAAAGCTCCATGGAATTACTACATCTACGTGCTCTGTCCTTGCTTTTGAATAAGTGCTTTCAAGTTGGTCCAATTACAAACGTTCAAGACCCTAACCAGCAGCGTGTGTTGTACAGATACTGCTTCTGCTTTGTGAACTAGAGATCTTCTGGTGAAACCGCCAGACATTTTGGATCGATACCACCACGTAGAGAGCTGTTCTCTTTCCAAAAGGATTTCCAAAACCGTATTTCCTGGGCCAAATTGAACAGAACGTTTATGGAGGTATGAATTTTTTCTCATTCACGTTGGATGACTATGACTGACTGACGGTTTCTGAAGAGTATGACCTTCGGCGCTCCTCATGGCGCCCTCGTGATGGAGTAGAGTTCAGATTTACACTAAACTATTCAGCGGTACGAGAGCTTTAAAACGAGTATGTTATGATTACTTCTTTTCAAACACATCAGACATCGACAAAGGCCTTTCAAGGCCAGTTGTGTGCAGAGATAAACGTCCATCAGCAGTTACAGATGGCTTTTACCCTAGATGGTAAATTAGAGACTGGTTTAGCTTAAGACGTTTTGACATAGAACCTTGCTAACTACGGAGTAAAACAGGGCATAATTGGCCAGGCATAACCACGACAGTCGGTCTCCATCATAAATTAGCATATGGCAGATACAATTAGTGACTGATAAAAGATGAAGTCGGTATCAGTTATTCTACTTAGCGATGGCGGCAGAACGTCTTGAGTGTGATGAATATATATATATATTACTGACTGAATATGTATATAAAAATACCATGTGTCTATTACTGACTGATGTGAACAGACCTTTAAACTTTGCACTGTGTCAGATTTTCGATCTGATGTGATCGACAAAGAACTTTCTGGTTATCCAAAATTCAGGCCCTAGACTATTAGATGAATTTTATAAAATTTTATCACCATTCGTTCCTATATCTTATATTTCGCATCACGTTTTACAGTCTATTCTTTGATTACAATCTCCTCACGCACAAAGCTGCTATGCATGGTAATAATTGGATCTTCAAACTTTAATATTGTCTTCAGAGCACAAACTTTCTTTAACGTTGACTTACAGACTTTGGCTCCTGTCAGACATAATCATGGGCCTGATACGTTGTTGTTGACCCGAGCAATTCAAATGTCAAGTCTTTAAGTCCTGTGATTTCAGTCCGATCTCATTTCCCAGGTACCCTAAGCAGAACAATGAAAGGTTCACAGCCAGACGCTGATGGTCGATATTGAAGAGTTCTTCTAGAATAAGATTTCCGAGCTGGTGCGATCGAAGATGCTCATTGCTACTCTCCACCCGCCCCAGCTTGCGTGCCCAAGAGGCTTGCAGCCTGATAAGTAAAGCTCACAAATTTTCCGGTCTGGTCGTCCCGTAATAAAAGTCGTCATGAAAGATTCATTCACACGGCTGCAGAGGTGCGGGGAATGATAATACAGTACAGCACAGTGGTGTCAGCGGAGGACGGAAAGTTTACACAGTTCAATTAGTTCGGTGAAGCGGCACCTAGGTGACCTACATCGCCCGTCCTTTTTTTCTATCCCAACATTTATCAAAATACATGGCGACGGCTAACTCAAGTTTTTCCAACTTATTTTATGCCGCCACCAACGCAGACAAACCAAACTCACAGACAAAAGACATACTCATTTCCACTTGAGTTAGGTTGAGAAATTCGTATAAATTGCCTTTCCCAAGTGCACAAGATCGGTGGCATGGCAGGGTTCGAACCCGGGACCTCTTGGTTCCGATCGAGGTGAACACACTACCGTTACCCCAGACGACCCGAGTTCTTCTTCCCGCTTGTATCTCCTGACGTCCGGTGGGGATTGTTGGACCTACACGTGATTACATTGTGAACATTCCACGGTGACATTCTGGGTCAGCAGCGCGGCGATATTGCCGTATATCTTACCGGGGTGTCGCACAGGTCGTCACGACGTGCCTCTTCTTCTGACTCCCGCGTGTCGCTCACGCTCTGATTGACGGCAGGTCTCGCTGCTACGCGTGACAAGTCACGAGCACAAACATGCAGGACATGGATTGATTTCCTGGATGTTTTTATGGCCAATGTTAGTGTTATGGTTTAGTTTGACATCACTAAATCTTGAATCTTTATTTGCATGTGCATGCCTATGGGGCTAAATGCATATACATCAGAGTATGATGTTACATGTATATCATACTGAGTAACATTCTATGTATATATATATA